>NC_087314.1:13820000-14085000 GCF_037043105.1 Vanessa tameamea | reverse complement strand
AGTACGTAAATTCCTTGGTTTTTTTTTATATAAATTAATTTTTGTTGAGCGAAGTCTCAGTGACGTGGCCTTGGAAATGACGTCACCGGACAAACGTGGCACGAGAATAATACGTAATAAATGACGTGCGAGCGACGAGGCGATCATCTTCAGTTGACATAAGATCTAAAATTGAGTATACTCTATTCTAATGGGAATAGGAAAGAACCAAAACAAACCGTATTTTTCAATATCACGTATCAAGTGTTTTGTTGATTAGTCCGCTTTATGATTTACTTCAAACAGTTCTTGATTAATATATCTTCAATTTTAATATAACAATATTTCACTTAACTCCGCAAATCCACTTAAATTTTACTTCCAAAGTACCGAAAATAGTTTTTGCTGACATTCAAAACGCAATTTTTCGAAGAACGTCCAATTAAAATGGAGGCCTCACTGAGGATGTTCGCTAAACGAATGGAGAATGAATAAATTTATACAGATAAAAAATATATTATTTTAGTTTTAACATACAGCTTAAATTTTTTTTTTAAATATATATTTATTTAATTGGTATAAATATGGATTATTATATTATATAGAAATATAATACATAAAATGTTTTTATTTTATTATATAGTAAGGTATAGACAAACAAAAAAAAATTTTTATAGATCAGTTTTATGCAAAGCAACACTTAATTTATAGTTTTGAAAATAATACAAGAGTAAGAAATTATTCGGAATTATAAAAAGTTTTTTTCTTACGACCTGGCTTTGTTTAAGCGAACTGTAATTGTAACCGATTTAGTATTTACGTCCTTTTACTTTTGCCTACTGACTTTTGATTTGCCATCAACACGGACTACGCTGAATTGTACTTTCCTTTTGCGGTTTGAAGATTAAGGTAAGATGTTATTTTTAATTAATTTTTTTTTTATTAATGCTATGAAATGTATTTCAAGGTCAACATTGTTTTAGATATTATTGGAATAGAGTATAGTCGGTTGCATGTTACATGAGTTCCTTAATGTTTGTCATTTTCTAGAATTCAATTTTAACTTTATTAACTAATGAGTACTTGTGTATATTTTTTAAATATTTAGGTGAATGATAGATTATAATGTATATATATTTTATTATAATGTTGAAATGAATTTTGCTAAGTTTTTCGATTTTCTACCCGATGATATATTTCTCATTCCTATAACTTTGTTTTCCGCAATATTCTTCTTACAGTCGGTACCAAACATTTTCGATACCCGAAGCATGTTGTTGAAGTTTTACTTTCCTGAACATATTGTCTTCAACCTACCTGCCCTACCTACTGCCCCGACAATTTTTTACTTCCAATGCGGCGTCGTCAAAATTGTAATATACCAGCCAAACATTTTTAGAAAGATATAAAACTACTGCTTTTCATCTCTTTCTTTGAATGGTTAATAGATTTATAATTAAACTAATTTTCATCTGCAACGTATGACATAGGACATAGGATACTTAACAATACCTTGCTATTCTTCGAAATATCGAAAATATTCATTTAAATTAGATGCTGTAAAGGGCCATATAGATATATATTAAATGTCATGCGTGGCCACAAGGGAGACAGCTGAAAATCAGCAGAGGGATAAAAATCCCTCATAGCCTGAGCTGTCTCCTTTTGGCTGCACACAAGTGTCATATTCATTATATTTAATTATTTTTTCTTTATTATTATGTTGTTTTTATATCCATTTTTGTATATATTTTTTTTCTTTATGTGTTTGTCAATAAATGTTTTTTCTTCTTCTTTCTTCTTCTTTTCTAAATGCACGATGTATTTATGGTACTCATTTGGATAACGATTAATGCTGTATTGCTTAAAATCCCTTCGAAAATAAGCCATTATTACTCGTAAAAAGTAAAGGGTAAAAAAAATGGTTATTATGCGTTACGTCCGTCTCTTAGGGGTAACGCTCAAGCATCGCGGACATTTTGAAAACCTTTTTAAGGTGTTCAATACTGCAGTACATTATTTTGACTTATCTCGTAGAGTTCAGCTTGCTTTTGCAATGTAAGCGCAAAAAATGTGTTTATTTACGACATCACTTTAGTAACCTTTTGGTGACAAGACCAGTTTGGTGTGCAGGAGATAAGTAAAAGTCGAGAGATGCGCGAATGATGGATTGATTGATTTATTGATTGCTCTCTTTATTTCGAAGCGTTGTATATTTATAGTACTTAGTTAGAAACGTGCGTCATTACAGAATTTGCTGATATATATTTTGATGCGTTGAATGTTTACAAAATGCGTCATTGCAGAACTTGCTGATGTTAATGTAGGTTATCTACAACCTCTAAAATGATTAGTGTTTCTCTATTTGCAAAAAAAATATTGTGCAAAAAAAAAAAGAAACCGCATCAAAATCCGTTGTGTAATTATAGGGACGTTGATGATTTATAGGGACGCCCAATGTTATTTTGTAATTCTCACATATTTTCTTGAATATTGACAATTTGTATAATATTGTGAGATAATTAAAAATAATAGGTAGGAAGCAAAAATAAACACGAATAAAGTAAATTTGACGTTTATTTTCAATAAACAAACATTTATTTGGGTTTTACACTTTTAAACGCCTACAAACGGGAGTTCTGGGGAGTCGTTTTTGATTAAACATTCTACATTTGAAAAAAAATCGGTACCAACCTTAGCTTTTTTTTCGTTTTATTAGAACTGAATCCCGGTCGCCGATTAATACACAAAACTATAAAAAGTAAACCGGTCAATTATTATCAAGCCCGAATAACTTTACGAAAGAGTCGACCACCACTTTCCAACTCGATCGGGAGAACGAATGAACGATGGATAAATGCGCACAACACGCGCAAACGTACAAAGATAAGCATATATGTAGCTCGATATAAAAGATTTTACAATGTTTTCTTATTTGTAAGTAACTTACATAACGTAACGCTGAGTTAGTGAGTTTTTTAGTTTTGTTTGTATTTCTATTTGTAAACAAATCAGAAAGTAAAAAACCTTTATACAATCCCTCAAAGTGCACACAACTGCGACATAATACATTGACATATAACATGTTTTTTAATTTCGAATCAGAGAATAACATTATCTCGCATATGTTTAAAATTCTACTCGTGACTCTTCGGCACATACGAACAGAGGAACACCCGGCCGCCCCTCTCGAGCAGAAAGCACCTCCCGCCGTCGCCCTCGAAGAGCACGGAGCGCACGTCGCCGTCCTGGCCGACGCTCACGGCGGCGCGACTGGGCGGCGCCAGCGTCTGGTTGGCGCGCGCCACGTGCGCCCCCAGCGGCGCGGTGGGGTGCTTCAGGACGTGGTAGGCGGCCGACACGGGGCTGCCGAACCGCACCGTGGTGTTCCTGATGGCCGCCACGAGCGCGTCGTCCGACAGGCCCTCGGCGAGCGTGACGACTCCGGCCATGTCGTTATCCGTTACTATTTTTAAGGTGTCCCTGAACTTCTTTATTAATGTCTGCCCGTCTTTGAATACTTTAGCGCTGGCTTCTTTTCCTGAAATACGATTTTATGAGTCGTAAGTTACGTTTAAACTATACTAATCCATACTAATATTATAAGTGCCAAAATAACTCTGTTTGTCGCTTTTAATTAAATTTGGTACGGAGTAAGCTTACGCGAGGGCTGATATGGTTTGTGTGCCACGAAATTTTATATTTTTCGGGCATAGAAAGACGCATTTTCCGCTAGTATAAAGTATTTCTGTACTTAATAACATATCAATGTAATTCGATTGCCAAAATCAAAATCAAAATAACTTTATTCGAGTACGCTTTTACAAGCACTTTTGAATCGTCATTTAACAAACTATATTAAGTGAAGCTACCCCCGGTTCGGAGTGTAGATTCTACCGAGAAGAACGGGCAAGAAACTCAGTAGTTACTCTTTTTCAACATTTAAAAATACAGTCATGTTAGTTAAATTCAATTATACATGTATGTAATATATTCTGCCTGGAAGTCAACAAGCATTAACTCAACGCTTTTTTATCATCTATATTATTTTATATTGAATAATATGCCTTCTTTACCAATGTATTTTTTACAAATGATTTGAATTTATGAAACGGCAAAGTTAATGTACTTTTTAAAGTCTAACAACACCGAGTGATTTCGATTCATATGCGCGCACGTTTTTTTGTTTTAGTTAAGTGAAAGGTATCAGTGACCATAAATGACAATAGATTAAAAAAAACAAAATCTAAGACAAATCAAAATATCCTGGAGGACATCTTTGCTGCAATTTATAATATCACTGCTAGTTTTCTTCCCAGCATTCGTGAAAGTCAATGCTTAATGATGCCTCTCATAATTCATAATTTCATAATCATTATTTTATTTTGTTCTTCTATCTATTAGCACAACTATTTTACCAAACAAGAGGTTTAAAAACGATAGTTTGAAGATTCTAAAATAATGATTATTTTTTAGGAAACGAACTAAATAGTACGAAACTAGTATTGAATTTATAATGATACTTACTCGTCCAAACCGAGAGTTTTGTATTGCGAGGTGGAATTATCTGTTTCTTTTTTATCTGGTCGTTTATCAAAAGCATCTCATCTTCGACACAAGTAATAGCAAATTCACAATAAGCTACCAACTCACTGATATTTTTTGGTTTCATTTCACAGACAAATTTCATCATATCATCCATGTAGATATCAACCTTATACCGACTTACTTCACTAACAAATGTGTACAGTCTGTCTTTTTCGTGACTCAATAAATCGGCTTGAACTATCCTTCGTAATGTAGGATACTTTTCAACGTACTTTTCAGTGAGTTTAATGCTCTCATTTCTTTGGCAATAGAAACGTAATCTATGATCGCGTACACATATTCGCATCAATTCAGAAGGTAATTGGGAACTGGATACAGAAGGAGACAGGCGACTGATCATTTCAAAGACTTTAAGTCTATCTTCCTTAGGTATAGTATTAAGTTTATAAATGCTAACTTCAAGCTGATTGTTCAAGAATATTACAGCACGACCACTATTAAAAACTTTTGTTACTGGGCAAATTGTAAACATGCCTTGAGCCTGAAGATTCAGCAGCACAGGGACGGATGATGACCATTGACGACTAGCTGCAACATCTATCTGACTCAAATGTTCACCAAGAAAACGCATCATGGGAGGTGACAGTTTCGGTAATTGATCAATTTTAATCGGCGGAGCTCTTCCCAATATGATGTTACCTTCTCTAAGAATAGCATTAGTTCCACTAGGAGCATTTGTTTGGGTTGATTTTTGCCACATGTTTAAAACTAGTTCAATAGTTTCACTTGGGGTCCACCCGTTATGATTCGATATTCGTTTTAGACCGGTTATTAAATGGATGTCGTCCCTAACATAATTTCTTATACTGTTAAAAGCCTCTATCTGATCTGGACTGAGCGTGGCAACAGTATCGTAATATTTCATGCCATCAATTAATATCTGAGAGTAATCTTTTGCTGATATATTAGAGGCCATTGCTGCATGAAATTTTTTTAAAAGCTGACCATCATTTTGTACTCGGTTTCTTATAGCAGCCAATTCAGCTGCCTGCTCTGGACTTAAATCTTTACTGAGATGAGAAAATGCATAATTTTCCGATTCCTTTATGATTGTGTTAGCTGATTTATAACAAAAAACACCCTTTGTCCAGAATGCAATCGAAGCTCCGTGCATAAGTATATCAACTGCAGATAAGTCTTTATGGTTGTTAATCATAAAAATAGTTGTATTCAGAATTGCAATACCACTTACAGCTACATTTGTTCCATTAGCAATATCAGCAACCATTCGGAAAGCATCGGATATATTTCGGCCACGCGCTGCTAAGGATGTTAATCGCATTGATGCTCCCATAGCGCCAAAACTTGTTAAGTTGGCTGCGATGCCCAACCATAGCATTCGCGATTCTGAATTTGTAAAAGGATTAACATTTTCTCCGTGTATCGCTTTCTCCGCTAATTGATACCCAGCTCTCGTAGTACCATATCCCGCTGTCACCAACGCGGTCCCAACTAATGGAGCTGCCAAACCACCCGTTACAAACATTAAAGCTGCACTGGATCCCAGTCCTGCAACTGCAGCAACTGTATCAAGACCTCTAGCGGTCTTTGCTTCTATCCTTGAACAAGGGGTGTTAGCAACGTATACATTGGCTTTCTTACTTCCCGAAAGGGGTGCCAATATTAGTTTATATGGGTAAGCCATTTTGCCTGGGGGTAATTTATTAAATTCAAACCAATCGGAAAATGAACCATAACATCTCCCGATATTGTCAATATAGTAATTTTTTGAATCTTTATATCTCTTTACTCTAAACAAAGGAACTTCGTATAATTTACTTTCATGGTATATTTCAATAGGTAGTACCGTAACAAAATTTTTATCGTCTCCGCCACAACAAGATCTAATTTGGTCAGCTACTACGTCAATGGCTTCACGAGCTTTGCCTTCATAAAAAACCAACTCACCTCTTAAAGCTTTTTCTAATTCACTCTTTGTCCACGTTTCTGGGTCACTTGTTGGTAAGCCCATAGCTATACCTATTGTATTCAATAAATCTGGACCTCCAATAAGTTGAGGCACATCACCTTGACATTCGCCACCTCGGTGTAAATATTTGGTAATATTGTCCACGGCCTTGCCCTGCCACTCACTAGATTTAACTTCCATTGTAAATTATTTTATTATTAAATATATATTAAAAAAAAACACTATGCAACAATACGCCAACTATAAAAAATATGTTCAGCTCAATACCACCACCAATGGTGTTTAGGAGTAGTAGATTGCTTTTCATTGGAAGCAAAATCAGGGCGATGACCTGTATTTCTCCACACACTTAAACATCTGTCAAATTCGTCTACTTCTCCTAACTCCTCTAGATCTTGTAGTACTTTATTGAAATGAGTATCCACATTTACGAATCCTCGCAACAAAACTTCTATTCCTGATCGAACTTTGCATATATCTCCTGCGGAACCAACCAGATCTAAGTCGATCCTAATATTTGGATATATATTTATAAAAGTTTGAAGCCACTCTTGATTTTGTGTTATATTAATTACGACTTCATTCACCTCAATCCCTTTTTTTATTAAAGAGTAATCCCATTTGACAGAAATTCCCAATTGATTGAATTCGTAGAAAATATCTTCGCCTAGGCTAAACCACTCAGTTATTTGTCTTCCTCTAATATCTTTTGGCTTTTTTTCGAAATGTTTTAGTTTTTCAACCACCTTCTTTAAATGTTGTATATACATATCCGATTCAGTTTCCTGAAAACAAAAGCAGTGAAGAGCAGTTACTAAAGAACATAGCATAAAAATATTAAAACTATGAACTGCAACTTAATAACTTTAGTTTTCGTGATGTATATTATCATAAAACCATCGCAAAATAAATGATATTTTATATGACTAAATGAATTTACAATATTTATAACTACTGACGTTTGACTGTGTTGAATAGACTTAACTCATAATTAAGGCAAAATAATAACTCTGTCTAAAATTCGAGTAATTATATTTCAAAAAGATGTATGGTTCCCCTTTTATAGATAAAGTAGTTCATATAAGTTCAAAATAAAAATGCTACCTATTTCTGTATTTAAGAAATTAATATTTCTACTTCCCCTCCAAGTAAGTGTGAGTCTACGTACTGAGAGTGATTCCGATGATAGTACAAGGCGTCACAATTTATATATAAAATCAAATCAATATTGGAGGACTTGCATTGCCATTTTTCGATGATTAAATTTATAATCATATCTGTAGTAGGGTAACAAAGGCAACAAGAATGTATATGTTCAGTCTTAGTATTAATTGTGTAAAGTCTCATAAAGAATCATTTATGACTTTACGGACAGATATTATCTTATTTCTATAAGGCCCGTTTTCGTATAGGTAGAATAAGGGTACAGGAACATAGATGGTTTGCATTGAAGGACTAACATACAAAGAAATAAAAACTTGTTTTTATTGCTGGCGGGGGAAGCTTACGCGGTACAAACATACATTTTTTTTATTACTAGCGACCCGCCCCGGATTTGCACAAGTGCAATTTATTAATAAAGAAAATGAGAAGTAGTCTTAGAATTTTCTTTCTAAGACTACTTAGTTACTTAGACTACTAGAAGTAGTCTTAGAAAGAAAATATTCAATAGGTACATTTTTTATAACGTTTGTAAAAATATGTCATAAATGAGCAAATCTTTTAGTGTGAAAAATAAATAAATATATGTCCACAGCTGTTACAGCCTCTTTCCACGATCAAAGTTTTTGTTGCAGCCCAATTGTCCGACTTTTTTCGGAAAGATGCCTACCATTTTTAATCTTAAAGTTAGCCATGTAAGCGTACGAAAATAGTTTTTTCGATAAAAGACCGTCATAGTTTAGCTATTTTGTACATAATCTTTACAAATTATATATACAAACCTTTTTTTTGTATCTCTTTTTTAGTTAAGACTGTATAATTATTTTAGGAGTAAAAGAGTGGCTCAGAAGAAGAAAGCGGAAATACAGACAGAAACAGAAACAGAAAGCTAGTTTGTTATTGAATACATATATAGTATATAAAAAAATATTTGAAATAACCTTCCTGTGTTACTTTAGGTCAGAAAAGAGCGACTAATAAGAAACGTGGATTACTTTAATAAGTATAACAGATAAACTCAAATAAAACGTAATACTGCTATATATAGTAATCTTAACACTATCTTTTCACGGAATGCGTAGATAGGTAGGTATATATATAGATACTTGTTTAGATGGATGATAACTAAACGAAAATCTTTTAAATTATGTTAAATTATGATATTTACTCCTTTGTCAAAGGTTTGGAAATAAACACCTCGGACCAACAGAAACTCAGCGGTTTCCATCACAAATTTAAGATTTGTAAATTACAAAAACTTTTTTTTTAATTTAATATAGTCTCGGATGCGGTCGGTTCATTGCCAAGGTTTGCAAACGACTAAAAGTTCATTAGAGCTATATCCTTTAGCTCACAAACGTTCTTTACCGATCATTTTAAATTACATAATTTTGATGTTTTTAAACGTTTTCTGCGATGTTATCTAATCCAACTGAAACTATAATGTGTAATCGGGTATTTGAAGTAACAAGTTTATGTATTAGTATTATACGATAGGTAGATATTACAAAATTTCTTACCAAAATCCGTTTACTTTATTCGCTTTCTGTCAAGATGTTACATGTTTTGAGATTGAAACATAACTAACAAATACGTCTTAGCTTTGGAGTTATTTAGAATTCCACACTAAGTACACTACAGTACAAATTATCGCCAATAATCTTGAAGATAAGCAAGTAATCAAACTTATGCACACATAAATTGACTGGAACTTGATAAGTCCAGTTTTAAGTGGTTATGTTTACTATTTCTTATCGTTAATAAAAGTTGCCAAGTCCTGTCTTAGACAAAGTCCTTAGAGTTACGACACAGATGCGAGTTGTTTGTGAACCCTGTCTTGTTACTTTCGTGAAACCCATGCAGTAATTTATTGATAATATGTTGTTATATTTATTTAATTAGTTTTTAATTTTTATTTTAGGTGTGCATTCAATTATTTTAGAAGCGATTTTACAGCAGCAATCAGAAAGAATTAACAAGTATTTAAGGTGTTCTTTAATATATATTTCAATTCTTTCTCTCGGGTTCTGTTAATAGTTAATTAGCATTCCTCTAATTGCAAATAAAGTTAATATAGCTAAACTGTCAATTTTCTTTTCTGGCGTGTTCCGAGCAAAATATTTAGCCAAGTCACGTACAAAAGAGATGACACATATTATGTATCTATATGATTGATAACTTCAAGTGTTTGATGAAAAATAAAATAAAAATAACAGGTAGAATCTATGTACTTACTACAACAGCAGGTATCCAGAACGACGTGATAATTAATGATTATAAAAACAATGCCTTCAGTTTAAATTTTTGTTGTTGAACCGTTACTCATTTTGTTTGATATTATTGATTTTCAATTTTTACTACAGGAAAGAGACCGCAATTGCTATATTTTATAAAATATTTTGAACTAATTGTCGTTTAAATTACTACCAATTTTTTTCAATGAATTGAAATAAAATTATCGGTAAAAAAGGTTGCGTGCGGAAACAACAAAAACGAATTGTAATGTGATATTGGAAATAATAAAAAATATACATCATAAATGCACATCGAATCGACACGGCGTGACGACACAATCGTCAACAAAGAAGTCTAATTACTTCAATGTCAATTTTATTTACCTTACGAACCGTTTACATAGAGCAATTGAGCAACGTACACCAAGGAACCTTGAAGAAGTTTTGATCCGAATGTATAAATAGACGAATAGCTGTGAAAATGAATCACGTTATTATCTACATAACATAATGTACACGTAGATAACATTTGAAATTTTGTTACGAGTAAAAATAAAGAATAGGTTTTCTTTGTAAGAGTAATCCCATCAAAGACGTAAATGTATAACTGAGAGCCAAGTCCAATATTATGATATATACCTTGGTTGTTGATTTCAACGACAAAAGAAGTGAGATCTAAATGGGTGCCAAGTTCAATGGTCCTTCCTGAAATTTATTTATAACTCCATAAAATATCATTTCTTCTTATAGCTTAGGATAATATATTGTTGCCTAAGGTCTGTCTTGACTAGTTCCCATATACGAATTATATTATAGCCTTCGCAAGTTCTAAGTCTGTTACAAATAATAAAAATTTACCAGTTTCAGATTTTTTCCTTTACATTGGCCTAATTATCTACCTGCATGCCTAATTTGAACTTTCTAGGTCACCTGGAAGTAGGTTATAGTTTTGATCTATAGGTCAGTCCGTGATAAAAATGACGATTTTTAGATGTTAATATCTAAATAACCGTTTGAGATGCGTTTATGAAATTTGACACATTTATGTCAAATAGTTTTTGAGTTATGAGGAGGTCAAAAGTGGCTTCAAATGGTTCGTGTAATATTACACACGGTGCTGCTCGCCAGTTCTGTTACTTGAACTTGGCTGACATGCTACCGCGTGTCTAGAACTATCGACAACCAAAATAACATAATGTTTCCATCAGACGCATTTTATTAATATACTTATACAGACTGTTTACAACTGTTGCTGAACTTTTCCGTCTTATTATCATAACAAACCGGAAAAAACGGGTTCATATAATTTATGGACCATTTACTAGAGGTACTGATAATATTCCCGTTGACGCATAATAAAACGTTTATTTGTTGATAACAAGCACCAATCCTATTATTAGCTAAATTACAAAACAGATTATTTACCTTTATAAGATACAGCACACTTCATGCATTGATGAGTTTTGTTTAAAATTATTACTTTCAAAGTTATTTTATTAAAATCTTTGCTATATAAACAATTCAAAGTGAAACAATGTTGTTCCAAATATTGTTAGACGGGTGTGCCGTCCCGTGTGGTGATTGGTGAATACTGAATAACTACTTGCAGTGTTGCCGCTTTTTATTAAGTTCTCTAGACCAGTATCAAAATGTTGCCAAATTTCGATATAAAAACTTAAAATATCAGCTAGTAATCCGTAGAAAAGTGTAATAAAATTCTAAATATTGTGCTAAAACATGTTTTATAAAGAAGATTTTAACCAACATTACTCATACCGGTTCTGTACTTTAGTTTTGTGAGTATCTCTTTTTTTATTTATTGTTGATATTGCAGCATTCCTATACTCCATTTCCAAACTCTCAATAAATTATTTACGCTTCTTGACGGACAAGTCACAAACATGACAATAATACAAAGAAAGATTGTTGCAATGTAATGAAAGAGTGAGAACGAGAAGGATAGATCACAAAACACAGTTGATATATATCACAAATTAGACTACCAACTAAGTTTTCGATTTAGTATGACTTAAATTGATAATTACACTTTAAATCTGTATTATAATGTAATATTTAACTAGCTCCAAGGTTATCTAAATGAAGCTAGATTAATTAAGATTAAATAAAATAATATATCTCAAATTTAGTAAACAAAAACCACTCGCTCGCACAAAAAATCTGTAGCTTGACTTAACACATGTGTGTAGGGCCAACTATACTGTTAAAAATAGTATTATACTATTTTTCACTACACTATTTCTTTTACAGTTCAACAAAAAAAAAAGTATACAAAATACTGTTTTCAGCATCAAAATGCTTAATACTCGTATGTGTTAGACTTAGACGCTGACATAATTATATTTCTCTATAGAGGGCGCTCAGTGCAGCGCAGCCACAAACAACTCACAATAATGAAGCTTAATGTTGGATAGAGAAATGGAAAATAATGTAGGTCATTGTTACCTTCTTTATGCTAGTCATAATATATTAAATATTTTCAATAAAACTATCAAATAATCAAAAGGAAACAATGTAACTCTTTAAGATGTTTATAACATTATGACTGGTTTAAAGACTGAGCGAATTCAAAGAAAAAATGATAAGTATTTTGGCCACGAAACAAAAAGAAATTATTAAAAACTATTACAGTCTACCCAAGAAGTTTTTAATACAACTATTAATAACTTCATCCTTTTTATTGATGAAGCCAATTCATATTTAGAGAAATTGTTTAATTTCAATGAGACTAACTGGCTGTCTTTAATTAGATGTTAGTCATTAAATTCTTATGTGACATTTAATCATTTTGAGAAAATTATAGATAATTAAAATTTGTATAGACTCTCAATATTGGTATGGATGATTTATATTCAGAATTAATAAATTTCAAAGCAATTAATGAAAAATTATCAGAAGACAAAGATTTTCTTTAAATGAGTACTGGCCAAAAGTGGAGCCATTTATTAGTAAACACCTCAGAAGAATTTAAAATTTTATTGAAATTGTCTCATATCTTCTTTCTGTTCCCACCACCTCAGCATTTACTGAAAGAGTATTTTCAGTGATGAATGCAAAGTGGCGGGAGGATAGAAATATATCAATTCTTAACTTGTGTTACGGGACTAGCCCTAGCCTCCATACGGTGCTACGTCATAGGATATTATAATTAATTATATCATTAATAATATCATATATTATAAATATATACAATTATTATTGTAATTAATTGATCAATAATTTGTACAACTTTAGTTAATATTATTTTATGGGATAACATTTAATACTGGCATGTAGCACTATTTCTTATTTTAAAAATGATTGAGTCATGTCATAAGGAAAAACAATTGGAGGATTGTGAGGGATTGAAAAGATATATAAAGAGTAATCATTCATCTTTATAAAAAACATAATTTTATTTTGCCATCCCGAACTACTGAAATTACACTTGATAAAAAATTAGCTCCTCATTTATTTAAATTTTTTTATTATAATTGGGGTGAAGCATATTAAGTTTTCGCAAAAGACAGTAAGTTGTGCGAGAAGCTCAAAAATATGTATTTAAAACATTAACAAAATAAAATACTGTTAATTTTTTAAAATACTTTTTATGTTCTTCTCTGACCTAAATATACTTTATTTCTTTTAAAAAAAGTTGCCAACCCTACATGTGTGGTCACAATTCAAACCTAACCTAACTAAGATGAGTGAAAACCCTAATAATTAAATAACAACTTTTTAAACTAAGATAATGTTGAAATGTTCACAACAACAAATGACAAGAGAAAGATCATCCTATGGAATTTCGAAATTATTGTTTATATGTATGTTTTTCAGCCTATCTATGCAAAATTATAATACTTCAATTTACTTTGAATACTTCATTATTATCCATACTATATTTGTGCTCCAGAAAAGGGTTATTCACACAATCTATAACCTAGGAGCCAAAGAATCACTAAGGTATAAATTTAAAGATATAAAGATATTCACTGTTGCTTCTCAATATATATTCTGTAATGTTTTGTATGTTCGGAAAAATATTAATGATTTTATGAGAAAATTTGATTCTCACAGCATTGGTACAAGGAACAAACAAACTTGTTACTTCTGTTACTCAACTGCATAGTCAGTAACTCTTATGTGTATTCAAAAAGCTTCTGTTGCCAAATTAAAAAAAATTGTTAAGGAACACTTGTTTGCGAAAGGTTACTATACAATTAGTGAGTTTATGATTGATAGCACATCTTGGGAATGAAATGATCGCCTCCTGGCTATTTCTATTCATATTCAATATATGTATTTAAATAGATTGAAAAAAAAAGACCTGCTGAGTTTCTTTCGCCGGTTCTTCTCAGGTCAGGGTATTTGCTTTTCCGAACCAGTTGTAGTGTTTAATTTGACTATCAATAAGTAAGTGTAATGCTTCTATATTAAAGGAATTTGAGTTTAGAGTTTATTTTATTTTTCAGTTTTAGTGTACCGATTTCCGACAAACAAAACTTCGTGAAATAATTTAGCAGCTAGAAGTTTTACCAAAAAAAATTACGTAACTAAGTATGTAAAAATCAATCTTGGAAGATTATTGTAAGAACTAAAAAGCAAATCCTCATTTGAACTCTATTTATTGTTTGATTGAGAGTTAGTCGCATAGTAATTTTACCGCCTAGACTTGGATAATAAAATAATTTTTAAACTACCTGTGCCTACCTACCTGTGCCTCATTTTCCATTATTGACGAAGGGTTTGTGTTTTTATTAATTATAAATATTATTAAAAGTAAAAACTCATGGTGAATGCATTAACAATGGGTATTCATAAAGTTCCTGAATCGAAAGGCGATGCCGTGAATTACAAACGTCTCAAGACTCAGCATGTCACTGTCACAAGTCACACCACAGTGGACAGTGACCACATGAACATGACACAAGCACCCAGAGTGACGGAATCGGAATTCGGAATTACTTATGGTTGTGACTTATGACACTACCTATTTGACATAAGTTTTAATAATCTTCTGTGTTTCCATATTTAAATTTTTTTTAAACAGTAGGTAATCTTACTTTGTTTGTCTAATGTTTTTAAGAGAATTTGGTAAAGTTGCCGAACTGTATAATTTCTAACTCAGATTATAAAACAAAGAGCCCTCGATAATAACGCGCTCGAAACATTACAGTGAAGAAATAAGAGCGACAAGAAAATAAAAATTCTCTCACTGTAATTATTAAAGTGTTAATAATTTGTAAATTACATACTGTACTTTTTTTATGACATAGGATGGTGGACGAACATATGGGCCACCTGATAGTAAGTGGCCACCACCACCCATAGACAATGGCGCTGTAAGAAACATTTATTTATTTATTTATTTACCATTCCTTACATCGCCAATGCGCCACCAACCTTGGGAACCAAGATGCTATGTCAATTGTGCCTATAGTTACACTGGCTCACTCACCCTTCAAACCAGAACACTACACACACAATACTGAGTACTGTTGTTTACATAAACATAACATAATCAGCCTGTAAATTTCCCACTGCTGGGCTAAGGCCTCCTCTCCCGTTGAGGAGAAGGTATGGAGCATATTCCACCACGCTGCTCCAATGCGGGTTGGTGGAATACACATGTGGCAGAATTTCGTTGAAATTAGACACATGCAGGTTTCCTCACGATGTTTTCCTTCACCGCCGAGCACGAGATGAATTATAAACACAAATTAAGCACATGAAAATTCAGTGGTGCCTGCCTGGGTTTGAACCCGAAATCATCGGTTAAGATGCACGCGTTCTAACCACTGGGCCATCTCGGCTCACTCGGGTACTGTTGTTTGGCGGTAAAATATCTGATGAGTAAGTGGTACCTACTCAGACGGGCGTACACAAAGCCCTACCACCAAGTAACACTAGTACATGTCCAAGTGTTACTTGGTGGTAGGGCTTTCGCCAAATTATTAGAATAAATTCTGTACGATCAAATATTTCATATTTTGTGATATATTATCCTTCTATATCTCATATGCCTCAGGGATCTCAACTTGGTCTTGTCTTTTTCATTGTTTGTATTAATGATGCATCTGCATCTAATAAAATTGAAGAATGTTCGATAATTTTGATATCTATCAAACGGCGTAAAAGGTCTTCGGACTGCCAACTACTATAAGATGACCTTGAGATCTTATATAGGTACATATTCAAAATCAAAATATACTTTATTGAAGTAGGATTTTACAAGCACTTTTGAATCGTCATTTAACAAACTATTTAAATAGTTTGTTAAATAGCTACCACCGGTTCGAGCCGAGATGGCCCAGTGGTTAGAACGCGTACATCTTAACCGATGATTTAGGGTTCAAACCCAGGGAGGCACCGCTAAATTTTATTTATATTTTGTAAATTTCCCACTGCTGGGCTAAGGCCTCCTCTCCCGTTGAGGAGAAGGTATGGAGCATATTCCACCACGCTGCTCCAATGCGGGTTGGTGGAATACACATGTGGCAGAATTTCGTTGAAATTAGACACATGCAGGTTTCCTCACGATGTTTTCCTTCACCGCCGAGCACGAGATGAATTATAAACACAAATTAAGCACATGAAAATTCAGTGGTGATTGCCTGGGTTTGAACCCGAAATCATCGGTTAAGATGCACGCGTTCTATCCACTGGGCCATCTCGACTCAAAAAAAAAATCAAAATATACTTTATTGAAGTAGGATTTTACAAGTACTTTTGAATCGGCTCAAAAAAAAAAAACAGATTTAAAACTGTGAAAATAACCAAAATATACTAGACGAGCGGTATCAATATCAGTTAGTTGTTTAACTTTTCTAACCGCGTATGCTGCGGAGCTGAGTCTTCCTGTCAGGGATGATAAATGAGGACTCCACTGAAGTTTGGAATTCTATGCTATTCCTAAAACAACCGTAGTATCGGCTACATCAAAACGGCCACCATTTAAAGATGTATTATAATTTTGCTTTCTAACATTGGGTAGGGTAAAAACTACACATTTTGTTTTTTGAATATTCAAAATTAAATTATTTACTGTAAACCAATCGTGTATCTATGATAATGCACCATTCACATCGTCATAGTCAGTTTTCTTCCTGTCTATCTTAAAAATCAGTGAAGTATCGTCAGCAAACAACACTATATCACAAATACCTTTAACATAAAAAGGAAGATCATTTATATATACTAGAAATAGAAAGGGACCCAAAATTTATCCTTGTGGAACACCCATTTTTACCGTAGATCCAGAAGACTTTATGCCATTAATGAAAACTTGCTGGACTCTGACTTAAATATGAAGCAATGAGATCAAAAGCTTTACCTTTAATACCGTAGTATTTGAGCTTATACAGAAGCGTCTCGTGTTCTACACAATCAAATGCTTTAGACAAATCACAGAATACTCCAATAGTATTCCGCGATTTTCCCAAGCATCGTAAATATTTTTAAGAATTCAATTCAATTCAATTTAATTCATTTATTTATTTGCAAGAATATGGTACACAATACAGGTGTTCATTAATATAAATTCTCATATTCTACCGATTTATCGGTGTGCACAATATTAAACATGCAATAAATAATAATTTATATAACATAAACAAAAGCAAGACTACCATAAATTCAATCACATTAACATAAAATAATAAAATAAAATTAAGGAATAAAGAATTTAGATTACGAAAATAAGGATTACATAATAATACAAAGTTTCAATATTTTCATCAATTTTTGTCACATAAATATTCATTAACGTTATAGTACAATTTATTTAAAAGCAAATCAAATACTTTTTTTTTAAACATAGTAAATGGTAAATCCTTTAAGTGGTCGGGAATATTGTTATATATGCGTATCGCCATACAGTATACATTTTTTTTATATAAAACTAACTTTTGTACAGGAGCATAGAGCTTATGTTTATGTCTAGAATTTGTACCCAATACATCACCATTTGTCTTAAATAAATATAGATGTTTTTGGACAAACACACTTACTTCGTATATATACAGACAAGGAAAAGGAAGAATTCTTAATGATTTAAAGAGCGGTTTGCAACTGTCTAAACATCCTACACCACATAGCGATCTTAAACATTTTTTTTTAACTTTAAAAACTCTATCTGAATCTACGGAATTTCCCCATATTATAACTTCATATCGAAGATTGGAAGATATATATCCGTGATATGCTAACATTGCGGCTTCTTTAGTGGCTACTTTTTTGAGACGTTTTAAAACGTATACAAATTTCTCAATTTTATCACATATTGCATTCACATGTTCTTTCCAATTACAGTATTTGTCTACATGGACCCCTAAAAATAATGTTGAATTAACGTTTTCAAGTTTCGTGTTGTTCCCTGATACATTTATATCTAAAAAATTACTATTCGGTGTTTGAAATTGTATCATTTTAGTTTTTGATAGATTGATTTGTAGATTATTATTATCAAGCCAGTTTATTACTTTTGTCAAAACGGTGTTGGCTTCCCGTTCAATATCCTGTCTATTGTTACATTTTATATTAATTGTTGTATCATCAGCAAATAAGATACATTCGTGATTTAACGCATCTGGCATGTCGTTTATATAAATAAGAAATAGTAATGGTCCTAGAACACTCCCTTGTGGAACTCCGTAGCGATTTACCAGATAATTAGAGAAAAAAAATTGCCTTTTAAACTTGCAAACTTTTGTTATCAGCACACATTGAAGTGCTATTCCCGCATCAGTTGTCGAGAGAATTCTTGTAAAACCGAATTGCTCACTATGAAAAATAGTATTTGTACCGAAATGGACGAGAAGTTGATTTAAGATATTTTTTTCGAATATTTTACTTAAAGATTGAAATAGGCCTGTAATTACTCAAATCGCTTCTGTTTCCACTCTTACAAGCACAACTCCCTATTCTTAAATCCCAAAAAATGTATCGTCATTTTCTTCACACGGAGACATTGTCTTTTTACACATAATCGTCGTTGTAGTGGTACTAGTACAAATCTCACATTAATCAAACAACAGCGAGAGTATTTCGTTTACATAGATTCGTGCTTAAGGCTGCTAAGGATTTTAAAAATGGTTTTTAGGGTTCCGTACCCAAAGGGTAAAAATGGGACCCTATTACTAAGACTTCGCTGTCTGTCAGTCACCAGACTGTATACTGTCAAGAACCGGGATAGCTAGACAGTTGAAAATTTCACAAATTATGTATTTCGGTTGCGGCTATACTAAGAACAAAATAAAATAAATATTTAAGAGGGGTCTCAAACAACAAACGCGATTTTTTTGCCCTTTTTAGCTCGATATCAATAATGGCAACAGGTAGGTACTTGAAATATTAACAAAATACTCAGTTGTATTTTTATTTGAGTTAATAATAAAATTAAAATAAAATAAATATTTAATGGGGACTCCCATACAAAAAAACGCCAATTTTTGCTCGATATCAATAAATGGTAACAGGTAGGCACTAGAAATATTCAAATTTGTGTACCTACTGTTGTTTACCTAGTCAATGGTACAAAACCCTTCGTGTACGAGTCCTACTTGGACTTGGCCGGTTTTTATTTTATATTAACTGTGTGTATCCAATATACCTATTATAATTAGTTCAGTAATTTATTGTCATTCATATGTCATTTAATTTTCTATATAATTGAAAATAAATCCCATTGGAAATAAATATGGAATAAATAATGTAACAGCATCACGGTGCTGAAATCGGGCTTGACTATAGTAGTTATGATTATACACACAAACGCAGTTACTGCGTGTATCACATCACAAAGAGCTTAAAATGACAGAAATCAAGAATCGGAAATTGGTGCGCTCTCATGTCGTCTTTAGAAGACACAAGGTACTTAAATAAAATACTGTAATTTGGCGGGGTCGTTTATTGGGGTTTCGTAGGAGTAATTATGTACAAGGCCAGCTGGCACGCCGCTGTCAAAGCGCGAGGGCGAGTGCAGGCGGGTGTCCGGCGATGTGCGCGTGGTGCAGCGCGTGGTGGGCCTGGTGCGCGTTGTGCGCGTGGTGCGCGTTGTGCGCGTTGTGCGCGTGGTGCGCGGGGCCCGACGGCGGGTCGGGCTCGTCGAGGTCGAGCGCGGCGTCAATCATTGTGGTGTCGTGCAGGAGGCGGAGGCGCGACGCGCTCAGCGCGCCCCCGCCCGCCACCGCGCCGCCCCCGCCGCCCGCGCCGCCCCCGCCCGCGCCCACGCTTATGCACACCTCTGCAATTTTAATAATAATAATAACTAACTAATTTATTAGTCATACACTACACTCCGTGCACCTTACCAAAAGTATCATTTATGATATCACTCCGTATAGTCTTAATTTTTAACATAATATGTTTGGAAACGTGATAATTTCCTGGTTTATTAAAATGTAGTAAGGTATAGCCACTATCCTCGTAATTATAGACCAATTTCTATACTGCCGCTGAAACTTTTATAATATAAGAATATTATCGAAATCCTGTCAACTTTTGGTATGGTATGTATGATGCATACGCAGGCCCAAGCAGGCCAAGCATACAAGCGGGTTACGACCCGGAAACGACAAATGTCGTCGATTCGATATCTTATTACCGAATCGAGCGGTCGATATTCGGTAATGGGTTCTTTCGAGCGCGAGATCAACTGATAAAACTGACATGATAAAAGAGGCACTCACCCTGCAGCGGCACCGGGTCGAGGTCGAGGCTGTGGTTCATGTAGGCGTGGCGCGCCGCCTCGCCGCCCTCGAACAGGTTGCTGTAGCTCCCGCCCAGCGCGCTCGCAGCCGCCTCGCAGCGCGCCGCGGGGGGCCCGGCGGGGGACGCGGGGGCCCCAGCGGCGGCGGCGGGGGCGCCGGGGGGCACGCACAGCACCTGCGCGAAGCGTGGCGGCAACTCATCCCGCGCGTCCGCCGACACTACGCCGCGTCTGTTCCAGTCGAGACACGTTAAAAAGCATGTTTAATTTACGTATAGTATCCGTCGCTGAGATTAAATACTAATCGTTTCCCACTTGATGGAGGTGACGCCGTATGCAGCAGAGAGTTGTATAGTCTTATAAGTCAGCGATCTGTGTTAGTTACTTAAGTAGCCTGAATTGTCATTCGCAAACAGTCGCATCAGTGAGGGTCCTCGAGAGTCACGAGACACGCACCGGTCGATGAGGCTGGGCGCCAGCGGGCCGCAGAGCACGTGCCAGCAGTTGGCGCACGCGTGCCCGCGCGAGTACGGGTTGGGGTTCGACACGCCGCGACGCGTCGAGAACGAGCCCTTGATCTGCAAACACCACGCGCTGTACACGACTGCATCGAAACGAAAAATATATCAGCGCAATGGATGCAGGGCCGAGGCTCACGTCTTCGTTGGTGGTCTGGTCGGTGGAGGCGAGGTAGGTGTGGAAGCCGGCGAGGCCGAGCACCGACCACACGGACAGGAAGCACACGGCCGCCACCACGGCCGACGCGGGGCTCGCCCGCAGCGCGCCCGCCAGCCCCGCGCCGCGCGCCAGCAGCGCCAGGTGCGCCACCGCGCACGCGAACACGAACACCGCCAGGAACGACAGCGACACCACGAACGCGTAGAAGTAGCGGTAGTTGCGCTTGCCCACGCAGTTGCCCACCCACGGGCAGTGGTGGTCGAAGCGGTCGACGCAGTTGTCGCAGAGCGAGCAGTGGGAGGCGCGCGGCGGCCGGAACATCTTGCACGTGAAGCAGTACTTGAGCTTGACGGGGCGGCCGCGCACCAGCACCTCGCGCGCGCGCGGCGGCGGCCGGCCCGCGGCGCCCGCGTCCGCCGCCTCCAGCGCGCCCAGCGCCGCCGCCTCGGCCGGCGCCGCGCGCGGGATGATGCCGGGGTCCGACAGCGCCGTGCGCAGCAGCGCCGCCAGCGTGCTCGCGCACAGCGCCGCGCCCGCCGCAGGCACCGCGGCCGACACGCGCGCCGCCAGGAACGGGCAGTCGAAGGCGAAGTGCAGCGCGCACGTGCCGCAGATGAGCGCCAGCGTGAGCGCGAACACGCCGGGGTGCGGCGCCGTCATGAGCCGGCCGTCGCACCAGAAGCGGTTGCGCCCCGCGAACACCTCCCACTTGCGCGTCACGCGCCGCGACGCCATCGCCGCATCACCGCGCCCCGCTGCCCTCGCGCCGTGCTGCCGGCCTGCGCCAGACGGGTGTGCGGTTCACGGATACGGGCTGAAAGTTTGAGAATCGAGATTGAATTAAAAATATTCAAATGCACCCGACATTTACAAACTACAGAAATAGAATATTTACTTGCCGTTTATGCCGTGTATAAATTATACAAATTTAAGAATTGAACTGTACCCGTTAGGTCTAAGGAGTCACATTATAATTATTGGGTATTTTCTGTAATGATTTTTGTATAGACTAGAGCAAGTGCAGTGAATATAACGCTTGTTTAGTTGAGTTCCTTCCAGTCAAATGTTCAGAGGTCAAAGAGCCAGTGAACTATTTCCTAGTGCATCTTGTACTTTATTATAAATGGAATTTCAGTTATAAATTTAAAATATGTGCTGTATTTTAAGACAGCTTTAACAAGTCAAATGACATTGTAAAGAAATAAGTTAACATTACTGGACTTGAACCCAGACCGTCCGGACAATAGTCAGAGTGAGATTCTCCTGTGTGTGTATGTGTGTGTGGGTTTGCACATAATTTTACTTCAAAAACTCATTTGGAATAACGGATCTTTCCTCTTAGTTTAACAGAACAGATAGTTTTTTAAACATTAGTATAGATTCAAAACTCCTGTAGAATTCTTTTTTGAATATAACTATTGATGTTTATCAGTTAAAACTGGCTAAGAGCTAACCTACAAAAAAGCATTTTCAGTGCTGTTTGGGCTAAATGTTCATAAGTAAAGAAATGATACAGTCACAAAATTCATCAATTTAATTCAATACAATAACTGTTTTTCTCCACCGCTATGTGGGTTTTACAGCCAACGTAAAGTGACATCTATAACACTAGAGACCTGCACTTGTAGCTGCAGGTCTCTAGTGCTCAGGGTAGTAATAGATACTTGTGAGGAAAATCAATGTCCACCAAGAGTGACCACACCACATTTACACCATTCTTATGAGAAAGAGCAATTTATGATAATCTATGATACCTTTCTGAATAACTTTGGTTACTTCTTATCACATTCATGTATATTCAATTATTTGAGATAATTAAGCTGTTCTCTTAAATATCCTTAATTAACATATATTTTAAGAACCCAGAAGCCATCAGATCACAATACACATCATTGACAGCCATCCTTTATTTGTTTCTACATCCTTACTGATTATTGCTTCAATACTACTGCAAAATGTCTCATGCTCACCATCATTAAGAATAAGGTTACATGTTAGTTAAAACTATAATGGATGATATCAATTGATTTAGTTAATAAGTGTCAATTTTAACCTATATTGTCTTGATATTTTAAAAATATTTCAATTGTGCCACATCATTATCAATTGTACTGAGATTATATTTAGTGTGTAATAAATTTAAAAAAAAACTATGCAGCAACAGTACTAGAATAGACATTCAACCAAATGTTTAGTAATTATATAATATTAACTTTATTCATTTTACATCAGATAAATAAATTATGAGTTTTATATACACACATTTAAAAAAATATTGAAGTACAATATTATCTTTTTTCTATCATTGGCAGTGTTATCTTATAGTTAAGATAACAGTCAGCAATTTGATCTGATGTTAGTCATATATCAGTAAGGTTAATGCTATTCTATTGCTAAAATTATTTCAGATGCAAGAACTTAAGATGTCACACAACAACATAATTGGGCCAATATCAATCAGGATGATGAGGCGCGGGCGCAGTTGTGTCCCTCCTCATACACAAATGACTCACAATTATACATGCTAGATATATACATACCCAAAAGTAACTCAAATTCAGCTGATAAAAAGTTTCGTATTAAGTTCCATGTAGAAAACTTCTACAATAAAAATATTTGCACAAACTTTCGTTTATTTCTCCTATAGAAATATACAACAAACAATTTATTTTGTTTTTAGAAACACGTTATTATTTTAAGCTATTAATCTTATTTAGAATCCTAAGTCAACTAAAAATATTGTTACAAAATATTATAAAGTTACAAAAAAACTTTCTCTGCTATATTTGACAATAGACTCAATCTCAATTGACATCATTTCGAACCACAGGCAATTTTATATTTTATCAACCGTTCAATGACAATTATCTTGGATAATTCTTAAAAGCGCGTTGTAGATGACTAAAAGTCGTTGATAATTGATATTTATCTATTTTACAGAAAAAAAAAATAGAAGCTGAAGATGTTGAGATAAAATAGGATATAAAGTCATAATAACTTTCACACGATTTGATCTTACAACCAAGCGATAATAAATATTATTGAAAGATAAATTTCAATACGATAATAAATACTCAACAGTTTTTTATGAGTTGACAATTATTTATATTAATTTAAAATAGATCTTATATCTTTGTAGCAGCTTAAAATTAGAAACTAGTATTTACATTTAGCTTTTACAGATAATCTCGCTTTAATTTTTAACGCCACTACTTTTTAACTTCAAATTGATGAGCTTTGTTATTTTTTCATTTTAATTACTATTACATAACAATATGTATGTAATGTAATATAAGCCTTGTTCGAAATAATATTATAAACGCAAAAATAACTCGTGTGCGTTTGTTTGTCTGTCTGCTGCTCTTTAAAGGCAAAGCCATGGAACCGATTTTGATGAAATTTAGTATGAAGCATGCTTAAATTCTAAGGAAGGACATTGGCTAATACCTGACGATCATCCCCCGAAACGTGAGTGAAATTGAAGGCGGCAACTAATATAATATAATTTTTTTTTTGTAACCTAAACTTTTTTATAGTAGGTACATCTTGAATCCAAAAAATATTACTCTACTGTAGTCTATGGACTGTTATGACAAACCGACCTTGTAACGTCAGACCGCAGACGTCTCACGTCAGTAGTATGTGTCAAACTTTAGTCAGTACAATATTAAAAAGTGAAATATGTTATGTGAGACTAGAGTTAGAAATTGAAGCATTGTAAAACCTCTCCGTTCCGTAATGATCGAAACTATTTACGCTTTTTGTATTTGAATTATGTGTCTTGAGTTCTGTGTTCCTTATGCTAGCAGATTGTAGATGTTTATCTTTTAAACTTTACTTAATCTTATATTGGAAACTTTTTTTGTTACATATTCAGCCAGAAAATTGATCGATCCTTGTTGAATTTTTATACAATAAATGGATTTCGAAAATAAGTCGATTTCGAAAGGAAAGCAACTATGGGGTTGCTAAGAGGAAATGTGAAAGGAATACGACGACATAAATAAGCAAGGTCGTTTTTAAGATGGGTTCTAGACGCGAAGCACTGACAATTGGCGCACTATGCGTGACGTGGTACGCGTTAAGCTCTGCAAGCAACGTTGTGGGAAAGCTGGTTTTAACAGAGCTGCCGTTTCCTATGTCGGTTACGATGGTGCAACTTCTGTCCACAGTGCTTTACAGTGCACCGGCTTTCGCTTTGTGTAATGTCCGCCGAGCACCCTCGTTTCCAAAGCAATATTATTTGCGTGTACTTGTACCATTAGCATTCGCTAAATTTTTTACAACTATGTTCTCACAAATCTCCATATGGAAGGTGCCAATATCGTATGCACATACAGGTAGGCATCAATATATTGTTTGTTTTAAAATACAGTACTCCTACAAAGCCGAACATTCACCCACTAAATCCTTTTTTTTTGCATCTTATCTAATTTACATTCCTTAGAATAAATAAACCTTCGGTTTCGGCTGAGGGTTGTCTAAGGGTAATCATTTGGCCTACACACAACATATTTTATAATATACCATATCAAACGGAATCAAAAATGTTACTCTAATTTTTTTGTGGATACTAAATACATATGGTAAAGAAACGAATTTATAACCAACAGTCAAGGCCACCACACCTCTGTGGACGGCCGGTCTGGCGTGGGTGCTGTTCGGCGAGCGGCAGTCGGCCGGCGTGCAAGGCGCGCTAGTCCTGATCGCAGCCGGCGTGGCGGTCGCGTCCGCCACGGAGCTGCACTTCGACGCGCTCGGCCTCGGCGCCGCCCTCGCCGCCGCCGCGCTGCTCAGCCTGCAGCACCTGTACTCCAAGCGCGTCATGCGCGACACGGGAGTTCACCACCTGCGTCTGCTACAGACGCTGAGCGCCATGGCATTGGTGTTGCTGGTGCCGGCGTGGCTGGGTCTGGAGGCGCTGGCGCTGGCCGACGCGGTGCCCACGCGCGGCTGGGCGCATGCGGGTTCGCTGCTGGCGCTGGACGGCGCGCTGGCGTGGCTGCAGGCCGTGGCCGCATTCAGCGTGCTGTGGCGCGTGACGCCGCTGGCGTACGCGGTGGCGTCGGCCGCCAAACGCGCGGCGGTGGTGGCGGCGTCGCTGCTGCTGCTGCGCAACCCCGCCCCGCCGCTCAACCTGGCGGGCATGGCGCTGGCGCTGCTGGGCGTGCTGGCCTACAACCGCGCCAAGCTGCGCTCGCCGCGCCCGCTGCTGCCCGTGTGACCGCCGCTGCTGCCGGGCTGGCTCGGTGATCTCTCCTGTGGACCCTCGATAGCTCAAATTTATAGGATTAGTATTTCGTGGACGAAGTGTAGTGTAACAGATGACTAATACTTAAGTGTATGAGATCTATTATTTTTATTTTTAAGTTTATTTAAAAATGTCGACAGGCTAGTCTCTTATAGCATTTATTTTAGTACAGCTAATCTGAACCAACTTATTGATAAACTTTGGTACTGTAGTATTATTTTGTTTAGACAAATATTGTTTAGAATGAGTGACCAATGATCGGGAACAGGATTTGCTACAAAAAATATTGATAAACATTAACATTTTGAGTAATTTAGTTGACATTTAATCAGTGTTGTTGTAATAAGAAATATAAAGGGACTATCTTAAAAATGTAACTACATATGAGAAAAATGTTTTCAATGTAGCTCACTAAAGAATATGAATCCTGTGTAGTAAGTGTTATAAAAGGTTTTAAATAAATTTATATATTTCTTATTATTTATTAAAGAAGCAAATTTAGTTAATGATCTAATATAGTTATATTCGGTTTCGAGATATAATTGCATCAGCTAAAGCCAGTATCTTATTCTGGGCCCATAGTACGATATTATAAACAGTTTTGCTTGTGTTGAACATCGGGAAGTCTTATGGCTCCCCAGCTTAGCCGTCTCTCCGAAACAACAATAAAATCTACGCGACAAACATCCCGGCAACCAAGAATATAAATTATTACGAAGCGTAGATGATCTAACTGTACCTAACTGTGAGAATGTATAAATACAACCATTGTGATTGTGGCGAACCGACTAATTCATGATGAATTGTTAAATATGAAGAAAAATTACAGACTTTGCATACTGATTTAATTAAAATTATTTAACAGTATCTTATTGTGGAATGGATACTGGAAGTACTTATTATATTTTAGGTGACTTCGAACAGAACGAGTTTATGAATATGGCTTTACTTTTTTATGTGTGCGTTTCTGCATATTTTATTAAGAAATCTTTATTTATAATACAACACCATTGCACTCAACTCCTTATTTCCACTTTAATTTTACTTCCAAAATTTCGGTAACAGTTTCGTCGTTGTTCGGAACGCCATTTTTTTTCGCAAATCCATAGATTAATCAAGCTCTCGACCAATGATATCGCGTCAATTTGCTGTCAAATGTTTTTTATTAGGCTTTTTTCTTGTAATGGTTAGAATAGAGTACCTAGTACCTATAGGTTCGTCGATTGTGTACCAATTTTAATAATCCTTATTTTATTGTCATCATTGTCGACGATTGCCTCCGTACTTATAAGAAATCTGAATATCAGTCCAAAAAGCAGACATTAGCCAATTGCTTAACCTTTACAATCGCTGCTCATTGAAAGCGCAGAGACCACCGCCAACATGTCAGGGACAGTTTCTGAGATTTATATATATAGATGTCATTAAAAAACTTGCGATATATAGCTTATGAGCATGAAGCGAATATAATAGTCAACAGGAGTTATTTATTTCTATTACTTCTAATAGTTTTAAAAACATTGGAACGAAGCATGTTTAAGAAAAAAGGTTTTAATACAGCGCAAATGTAAATAGAAAAGGCTTCACTTTGAAAGTGCAGTAAGCAGTGTATAGGTATAGTCCTAAATGTTTCATAAAGTAAAACTATCTCTGTAAATAAACACAGCAATATGAGCCAAGTTCCTTCCGGTAATGTTTGCCAGCTCCGTAGTATTTTTAGAAAATCACGCCAATTTTGACTACAAATTCAATTCAACTGCATGACGGTGCATTTGTGTGACTTCAATTAAATTATATGTGATAAAGTTGAAGTAGGTACATGTTATTAATTTTTTCCACATTAGAACAAACAAATATATGAAAATGAAAACTACTAGTTCATGGTCATAAAGTAATTGAAATGTAATTTTCCGCTCATAATTCGTTGTAAATACATAAAAATATAATTGTTTTGGTGCACTTTTTTGGTTAAATTGTTATATTCGGTGTACATACATACATCAAAGAAAATTGAGGTTTGAACATAGACAATTTTAGTAATTTTACTTGTTATATTTCTAACAAAAGGTAGTTGATTCTATTTCTATTGTAAGATGGTCTCTTTTTTAACGCCCAGTTAAAAGTTATAAATATTGAAATTGTCCTATATGTAGGGCCTATTATATTTTTAATTAAAATATTTTCTGTTATCCACTTTTTTTATTTGCCTTAATGTACATACCATAACTATATTAATTGTTTCTCAACACGATTTATTTTTACGATTGAAATTGTGTTACTACTTGCTCGTACAGATGAATGAAAAACATTTTAATAAGCATGAACAAATGGATTAGACCGACCGGCGAGTCCCACATAAGCCCCCATTGCATTTGGGGGAATAGCGGAAGCTTAAATCTCACATAAATACAATCGACTTTTAGTTGATAAAGATCTCGTTTTGCGAGCTCCAACCTAACATTCCATATTCCAATATCATCTGGCACTTTTATAAACAAACATTCTGGAGTCTGAATGTCAGCGTATTCAGAAAGGAATATAACTCTGCCTCTAGGTCCTTCAAAAACGTGATTGCTAAGGCGAAGACGGAGTACATTGGCAGAATTGGCGAGAGACTGGTGCGCCTCCCTTCAGAAACACGTGCGTTCTGGTCTCTCGCCAAGGCTGTCTTAGGGAATTTCTGTCAGCCTTCCTTACCATCTCTGCACAAGGACGGTGAGTCATTGGCCCATACAGCGAAGGAGAAAGCTGATCTTTTAGGCTCTCTCTTTGCGGCGATCTTGACTCTGGATGACCGAGGAAGGTCACCACCAACAATCCCGCGGTGTGATACCACGATGCCGGAGGTTAAATTCCAGCAAAGTGCAGTTCTTAAAGCACTTCTTTCCTTGGATATTCATAAGTCGAGTGGACCCGATGGCATTCCTCCAATCGTGCTACGGACTTGTGCTCCC
Organism: Vanessa tameamea; assembly: GCF_037043105.1. Classification (NCBI taxonomy): domain Eukaryota; kingdom Metazoa; phylum Arthropoda; class Insecta; order Lepidoptera; family Nymphalidae; genus Vanessa; species Vanessa tameamea. Next base: position 14,055,500 of record NC_087314.1, on the reverse strand, counting down.
GAGTTGGCGCCGGTCTTAACGCGTCTTTTCCGGCAATCCTATGCATTCGGCGTCGTCCCGAACTCCTGGAAGACTGCTTTGGTGCATCCGATCCCTAAAAAGGGCAACCGCTCAGGCCCGTCCAATTATAGGCCTATAGCCATGACCTCCTTGTTCTCCAAGGTAATGGAGTCCATTATAAACTGCCAGCTCCTGCGGTACCTAGAGGAGTACCAGCTGATTAGCGACCGCCAGTACGGTTTCCCTCGGGGTCGCTCAGCCGGTGATCTTCTAGTTTACCTTACTCATAGATGGGCGGAAGCAGTTGAGAGCAAGGGGGAGGCATTAGCAGCCAGTCTGGACATAGCCAAGGCCTTCGATCGCGTGTGGCACAAAGCGCTTCTTTCGAAGCTTCCTTCCTATGGGCTTCCCGGAAAATTACGCAATTGGATTACCAGTTTTTTGGCAGATTGGAGCATCAAGGTCGTTGTCGACGGTGCATGCTCCGACTTAAAATTCGTCAATGCTGGTGTTCCACAAGGCTGCGTTCTATCACTCACTCTATTTCTTCTGCATATCAATGACTTGTTGCAAATCAGTAACATTCACTGCTATGCAGACGACAGCACCGTAGACACCTCATACACCTGCCGTGTTAATATTTCTCGGGAAACGTCGAAGAAAACCGGAACAAACTTGTGTCTGAAATCGAGTCTTCGTTAAACAAAGTCTCGAACTGGGGTCGGCTAAACCTAGTCCATTTTAACCCCAAAAAGACGCAAGTTCCACATTCCACGCAATCTCCACGATTCGAGAACATTCCGTTAGCCGCCACAGCTAGTATCGGAATACTTGGCGTCGATGTTTCGTGCCTCGTTCAGTTCCGCGGTCAATTGGAAGGCAAAGCCAAATTGGCATCAAAAAAGCCCGGTGTGCTCAGCAAGGCAAGATAGTATTTCACGTCGGCCCATCGTCTAAGACTATACAAGGCGCAAATTCGGCCTCACATGGAATACTGCTCTCACCTCTGCGCGGGTGCTCCCCAGTACCAGCTCCTTCCATTTGACCGTATCCAACGTAGAGCGGCTCGAATCATCGACGATCAAGCCTTTTCCGATCTGCTTGATCATATGGCTTTGCGTAGAGATGTTGGATCGCTCTGCATCTTCTACAGAATTTATTACGGGGAATGTTACGAGGAATTATTCAGATTAATCCCGGCTGCTGAATTTCACCTTCGGACATCTCGTCAAAATTCCAAATATCACCCGCACCAACTAGATGTCCGAAAATCCACAACAGCGCGATTTTTAAGATATTTTCTGCCTCGCACAACCACTCTGTGGAACCAGCTTTCGCCGACGGTTTTTCCGAACCGATACGACTTGGGAACCTTCAAGAAAAGAGCGTACTCTTTCCTGAAAGACCGGCCACGCACCTGCAAGCCCCCCAGTGTTGCAGATGTCCATGGGCGGTGGAAGTCACTTTCCATCAGATGAGCCTACTGCTCGTTTGCCACCTATGACATAAAAAAAAAAGTTATTTGACAATGCGAAAAATAAAGTGTCAATTATTGTAATCAGTGTTGCGGAGTTTGATAGTATTTAACGAGGAGACATTAAAAAAGGCGTAGTTTAGTTGCAATGGAAAATTTTATATTTTTTTTGTTACATATTTTATGACAGGGTAGATAAAAAATTACAATAAATAAAATGCCTTATATCTAAATCGTTCCGTAACGTCCATATACTAAATTGCTTCACAATTTTAACAGGCGCTTGCGCCAACAATCAGTATATATTATGAGTTTTAAAAGCCATTAAACTAAGAATTGAATTGAATTATTATGAGTTTAAGAATGGTTATTTATTAACGAAAGTTAAAAATAATAATTAATTTATTTAAAAATCCATAAATAAAAATGCATTTTTTAAACGTTTGTCGCGTGTCACAAAACGGTCATGATTGGTCGGGCGTATGATGACGTCACTTGCTCGTTAACCTCGTTTGCCTACAGTCCGTTCACTGTTTATTTTACCTCTGAGATCTATCAAAGAGGCTGCGCGTTAGGTTAGTATTACTGACTGTCTGTCAGAGTTCCTCGAGTGATATGATAAATTCAGTGATTAATTACATTTATTCATGCCAAAAATAATTCAGAGTAGTAGGAGAAAGATCGTGCTAGTTGTGTGTGAATTTTGAGAAAAGGAAAAAACTAGTAAAGGTCCTTTAAATTTCAGATTTGTCTGAGAAAACCATATCATTAGCACCATTACTAAAGAAGGTGAAATTGCTGCTTCCACGACTCGAAAAATCACTACACCGAGAAAAAAACACATGTAATAAAAAGTAACAGTTTATTATTTAATATTTTATTTAATAGACGATTTTGATCTTTGTGGAATTAGAAATAAAATAAACGAAATGTACGCAGTCAGGAAAGAGGTTCCAACTTTAACGAAACTTTTAGCAGAGTTAAAGATCGATATTGACTTAGAACGTAGACGACGATATTGAAAAAATTATCATTACACAAGTAAGCGATTGCTGGGATACTGAGTCTGATAGCACTTCTGATTATTCGTTCTCTTCTGATGAAGTCCATTTAGATAATTCTTATTGTAAATAAAAGCTTTGACCAATCCGTACTTGTATTTATTACCAAAAAACAATTATATAGTTACAAAAATATGTTTATGACTACACAAGGTATAGGGGCATTGGTACAGATATAATTATATGTATAACACGCCATGCCACGCCTACATCCATCTACGGGCCTGTCTCCTCTAGCTACTACCATCGGTTGCACCAAACTAGGTAGGTATATGACTACCACTGGTATACGGGTTAGAAATATAATTCCTCAACTGGCTCAGCTAGAAATAAATAGGTATTTTATATGAGGGACAGCCTTATATAATTCTGCCACTACCACCAAATATTCTCTCATCTATCACGATTTCCTAATTTTATACAAAGGATTTTTAGAAACTATCTATAGCAACACATTGCACAAGTTAGCCAACTTAATAGGCAGAGGTAAAATAACTGTGAACGGACTACACTGTATGTGGATTATATGCGCCACAGATTACAATACAGGCAAGTGACGTCACGTTGGATAACATTTTGCACACAGAATAAAATATTGGACACTTCTTATCCCGGGAAAACATAAAATCTTTCGGGAACGCGGGTGAAACCGCAGGACGGAAGTAGTAAATAAAATAGTAAAAATAAATAGTAATTATGTTAAAATTTATTCATTTAAATAAATCTTATTTATTTTATTAAAAACGAGTATATCCGCCATTCGTGTCAATCACAACTTGTAGTCGCAGTCGCATTGATTCCTTCCTGTTCCTCTGAAGCTCTCCCAAACACTTCGGCAATGTTCTAAGACAGCTGCTTTGATTCTGTCGTTATTATTTATCCACCGCTGCACCATCGATAGGGTTTATATCCGCCGCTTTTACAGGCCAAGGAATCACCACCACTTCCCGGTGCTGATGGAACCACTCATCACACGTCATTACATTAACTGTCACTTAAAATAACGGCCGAATAATATTACAAGCATTTTTATTCTAATTGTTGTAAATTACACTGACACTGACAGACTTTGACAATTCAGTAGAAGATATAATATCTAATTTAAATCTTGTAATGACTAATTAGGCAATTAAAAAGGTTTCATGTTGATATGACACTAGACTTAGTCCAAAGATGTTACGCTATTTTGAACCAAGTTATCATACTATGTTAGTTTAATTTTATATGCAGTTGTCTGTTTATTGCTTTAGTTTCAAAAGGTACTAAGAGTTTACGACGAAGGTTTTCTTACTCTAACTGTACTAGAATTAAAAAAAAAAAACAACTTTTACTGGGTTCCTTAACCTCTACTAAATGATATAAAATGGATTTTAAAAATCAGTCAAATAGCCTATTATGTACATTTACCGGGAATGCTAAATGACAATTTAGAAATAAGTTTCTTTATTAAAACTTTAACTCCCAACAGTGAGTATTTCTAGTTTGTTAAAATCCGGAAGGGAATTTAATAACACCCCTAACTAAGGAATGAATCTATCTGTCTCTTTGAAGGCCAGATAAACCTGTATTCAAATATGTAATAGAGTAATATTGGAATAGACAATTTCGATAGGAATTTTTGACGACCAAACAATCTATTGCTATTGCACAGAGGTTCATATATGTGTTCCCCGCTCATACACAATCACAGTGAAGTTAGCAACTAAAATTCAGATAACTATTGCTTGATAAACTGACCATTGAAAAATGTGTCAAATTTATTTGTCCATTTATTAGTCAGGTAAATTAATTCGCTGTTAATCATTCGATGATCGAACGATCAGCCCTTGGTCATTTTTTAATATAAATTACGCCATACATTTTAACAATATCGGTTCAACACTTGCTTATAGTTTCCTGCCATTTATGAAGTTGATTTAATTTTTTTTATCAGTCAAGTAGAAAATAATTTAGGAAAATAATTTTGTGTTATATAATTTGTATAAAATAATAAACACGATCAGAGGTTTTGAGCTTTTTTATACTTTAAAATCTATAATAACTAAAATATGCTCTATTTGTAACAACTCGGGTAAATAAAAATTTATATAAATAAAACGTTATAATTTATTTACAGGTTTCCATTCTCGGCACACAAACTCATTTACATCAAATTGTAAAAAAAAATGCAGTCTTAACAGTTTGTCGCGCTTCTCGTTCACTCGCGAGTTCACGCTCCACACATTACAGCTCCTCGTGCGGCTCGACCTCGTCGGCCTCGTCGGCCTCGGCCTCGTCCCCGGGCGCGGCCTCGGCCGGCGCGTCGTCCTCGGGCTCGTCGTCCGCGCGCGCGTCGGGCGGCAGGCCCAACGAGCGCTGCAGCATGCTCTCGACGGACTCGGCGAACTCCACGGCCTGCCCCTCCTGCAGCATGAACCCGGAGCGCATGGCGGCCGTGCGGTACAGCGTGCGCGCCGCGTCCAGCGCCTGCGGGTCGTCGGGGTCGTCGCGCACGCGCCGCAGCAGCTCGCGTACCACGGGGTGGCGCGGGTTGATCTCCAGCATCTTCTTCTGCGAAAGGTGGTGGCGGCGCTGCGCGTCGTCCGCCTTCTGGTGCGCGTTGGACAGCGCCAGGCGCTCCATGTTGCCGGTCCAGCCGAAGGCCGTGGCGGCCAGCGCGGCGGGCGAGCTCGACAGGCGGCGCGACACCTCGGCGCGCGTGATCCAGGCGGCCAGCTTGTCGCCCAGCCAGCGCGTCAGCGGCTCCAGCTCCTTGCGGTAGGCCTCCGTGCGCTCCTTCTGCTGCTCGTCTGCGGGAGGACCCGAGCGGTCAGCGAGGGTTCGCCGGGTGTCGATAGAACTCGAGAGAGAAAAGTAACTTACTCTCGTTCAAGTCGAATATTTCCTTGGCGATGTTCTGGAACTTCTTGCCCTCGTACTCCGGCAGCGAAGACAGGCAATACTCGTCGACGGCCTCCGTGAGGTAGAGGACCTCGTGGCCGGAACGCACGAGGCGCTCGGCGAACGGCGACTTCTCCACCTGGACGTAATATCATTTAGATCAAATTGCACGAAATAAAACCACAAAGATAACAAATGACGATTGAATTCACCCTAAAATGCCTGAAATAAAAGTCTTCATTCATTCATATATAAGATGATGATTAAACGACGATTATTAAATAAAGTGTAATTAGGTTTGTCGCAGTCAGCACGCACCTCAGCGCGGCTGGAGCCGGCGATGTAGTAGATGTGGTTCTGGCCGGGCTTCATGCGCGCAACGTAGTCTGCGAGGAAGGTCATGGAGTCGCTGCGAGACGAGTGGAAGCGCAGCAGCTTGGCGAGGCGCGAGCGGTTGGACGGGTCCTCGATCACTCCCAGCTTCACGCTGCGGAGGGGGGGGGGATTAAGTATAAGTTAGTATAAGTTTAGCGAGGCGACGAATGAGCTAGATGAGAATAAATAAATATTTTATATTCGAATATCCACCGGCATATTAAACGTCACTCACTTGGTGGAGTATTCCTTCCAGAAGTGCTCGTACTCGTCGTCGGGGATCTTCTTCAGCATGTCGAGTGCTTTGCGCACCAACTTCTTCTTTATAATCTTAATGAGCTTATGTTGCTGCAGCGTTTCGCGACTCACGTTTAGCGGTAGGTCATCAGAGTCTACGATTCCCTGTCACGACAACAAATTAAATTAAAAACCCTATTTAATATATAATCTAATTTTATTACCAGATAAGGAATTTAAGAAAATAATTCAAACAAACTCAAACTAATATCTATGTATATGTTATAAATGCGAATGTCTCTCTGGCTGCTGTTCTTTCACAGCCAAGCCACTACAACGGATTTGATGAAATTTGAATATAGCTTAAACTCCCAGAAAGGACAAGGGCTACTTTCTCTATGCCTAACACCTGACGACCAAACTCTAAAACGGGAGCGAAGCCGCGTGCGACAAATAGTAAGTTATAAATGGAAAAAGTTAAGTAGTACATTCTTTGCTTAAAAAGTTCACACAATATTTCTCTACTCCTGAGAATTCCGATATTCACCCAATCATTAAATATAACGCGAAAAACTACTGTAAATTACTGTACTGAAAATGTATACGACACCTGTATGAAGGCGAGGTAGTTGGGCATGAGGTCGTTGAACTCGTCGGTGATGAAGACGCGGCGCACGTATAGCTTGATGTGGTCGGTCTTGGTGCCGTAGCGGTTGAAGGAGTCGGCGGGCTGCGCGCGCGGCACGAACAGCAGCGCGCGGAACGTCACCTCGCCCTCCGCCACGAAGTGCGCCCTGCACACACACACACGGTCACGGGCTGCTCGCACGCACGCACGCACGCACGCACGCACGCACACTCGCGCGCACTCACCTGGCGAGCGGCGCCGCCGTGTCCTTGGTGAGGCTCTTGTAGAACTGCGTGTACTCGTCGTCGCCGACCTCGCTGGGCTTGCGCGTCCAGATGGGCTTGTTGTCGTTCATCAGCTCCCAGTCCCAGACGGTTTTCTCGGTCTTCTTCGGCTCGCTCTTCTCCTCGGCGGCGTCGTCGACCTGCGCGTCGATGTGCCAACGTAAGAGTCATTTCGTTTGTAAGCGACACGGAGGGGGACCATCACTTTCTATATTTCTTTAGATTGGAGTCTCTAGGTTGTTAGTTAAGGAAAGGTCACCTTAACGTCCTCGTCCTCGTCCGCGTCGGGTGTGATCTCCTCCGGCTCGGCTTCCTCCACCGTCTCGGTGCGCGAGGCCCACAGGTAGATGGGGAAGTTGATGAACTGAGAGTACTTCTTTACGAGATTACGGATGGTATCCGGTTGCAGGAAATCCGCCGCCTCCTCCTTCAGGTGTAGCCTGCGGGTGGAGTCCTGCGTTAGCGCTAAGGGTACGTCGGGGAGGCCGTCGGGGCCGCCGGGGCGTCGGCGCTACGTACGTGATGTGCGTGCCGCGCTTGAGCGTGTCTCCGCGGGGGTCGGCGGCCACGCTGAAGGCGTTGGCGTCGGACTCCCACACGTGCTGCTGGTCGTCGTTGTGCTTGGAGACGACGGTCACGCGCTCGGCCACCAGGAAGGCGGAGTAGAACCCGACGCCGAACTGCCCGATCATGTCGTTCATCTCCTGCGCGCCTCCCTGCGGGTGGTTACTTGTGAATTATAGATCTACCGTTATAGTAAAACATCACAAATGACATCAAAAAACGGTTTGGCTTGGTAGTACTCGAGAGTAAGTTTTCTTTAATAAGAAGTGATATTATATTTTATTCACAATCATTTGTTTTAAATTATATATATTTTTTGTGAGTAACTTCTGTGACAGGCCTTCGTTCCAACAAAATGTATGACACTAAAATCTTCAAATACATGAGACTTCTCTGACGTACCTTCTCGACGTCCTGCACCTTGGATAGGAAGTCGGCAGTGCCAGACTTGGCGATGGTGCCCAGGTTGTTGACGAGGTCCTGGCTCGTCATGCCCACGCCGGAGTCGATGATGTGCAGCAGGCGCTTGTCTGGCTCCGCCTTGATGCGGATGCTCATGTCGGGGTTGGCGGCCAGCACGTCTCGATCCGTCAGCGACAGCAGCCGGATCTTGTCCAGAGCGTCGGATCCGTTCGAGATCAACTCTCTTAAAAATATCTGGAAAAATGCGAAATTAAATAGATATATATTATGGATCGCATCTTATCCGCAAGTTATCCGTCATATTAATCGGAAGTACATAATAAGTTAAGTTTCTTATACTACGAAAATATTTTAATCGAACATAAAATCGCACCTCCTTATTCCTATATAGCGAGTTGATGATGAGTTTCATCATACGGTTGACTTCAGTCTTGAAGGTGAAGTTCTGTGCACGGTCGCGTATCTCGCGCATCTGCGCCACACTCAGCTCGTCCGGCGAGATGGCTTCCTCCTCGCGCAGCAGCGCCTCCGCGTCTGTCATCGGATATAAGTTGAGGCGTTACGTTGGCAATGTCACTACACACACAAAACATTTCGTTGCCACGACCGACTCGGCAGCGACATCGATCAAACGGCACATCACATCGCACTCCGAACGGAGGCACTCGACGTCGACTACTAATTCTACTCGGTATTTTATTCCGTCGAGCCGACGGCTACGTCAATGGAGCACAGCGAGCGCGGAGAGGCAGAGAGGGCCCCGACACACCCGGACTCGAGTGCTCCCTTACACGCGAAATCGTTCAAGCTGCGCTTCGCGTCCCAGCGGGAGCTCGGGCGCTCCTACGTGTCCGCAGTGAAGCCGCTGAGACTACGTAAGGCGACAGCTCGAGGCGAACCCGCGCTAAGTATTCGCCCCTAACGCTCGCTCGGCCCGCAGCGGCCGTGGTGCGCGCCGAGTGGTACCGGCGCGAGCCCGCGGGCGCGGTGGACGAGCGCCGCGCGCGCGCCGCGCTGGCCCGCGTGCGCGACATGTTCGGGCGCGGCCCGCGGGACAAGTACTCCGAGCCCGTCACCACTTCCAACGAGTCAGTGGATATTCAATAATCCTGGTCAAAGAGTTCCGCGCCATCGATGACGTCATGTCGTTATTCTCTAACTTGTTACTACTAGAGGTCTGGTAATGGCATAAAAATGCAATATAAAAATTATTTACTTCAGTATTGAACTGAAATTGTATTATCGCGGTGAAGTTACATTACGACTATGAAAGTGACCCGTTGGACATATTTTAATCTCTTGTAATTTTGTGTTTTCGTGTGTGTACTGTGTACATGTTTCACAAAGGGACGCGTTCGCCGCGCAGGTACGGCTGGTGGTGGCAGTGGGCGCGCCCGCAGCCCGACCGCCGCCTGCGGCACCACATTCAGGACTCGGCGTGGCTCAAGGAGCGCTTGCGAGTGCTCGCCGCCGACGCCGGCATTAAGCGACGTTAGCTCGGTTGCTTGCTTTACATTTTGGTTGTAACTCATTTTAATTTTTATTTGATGAAATTGTATCTGGACTTATTGCAGATTACATTAATATTACTTACAGGTGTACCCCAAATAGCTGGAAAGAGTGTAGTAAAACATCTCCTCACTTCATTATAACGAGAAATAACACAATTTGTTTGACAAAAACACTGACTTCATTTTTTATTTTATGTAAGCATAAATAAAACAAAATGTTATATTGAAGACTATTGTACGGTGATGTCTATTAAACCATAAAAATGCATTAAATGTTTATACTAAAAATTTGTTTGAAAAAACTAGTTACTGAATCACACATTCGCTCGGTTCACCTCAATACATATATAGACTGTGAAAATATAATGTTGGCATTTTTGGATTTATATGTTTTATGCAATTACAAATATAAGGTAAGGTAATAACCGCAACATACTTCAAAACATTTGAGTTATATTTATTTATAAAGAACATACAACAGATATAATATATAAAAAAAGAAAAAGGAGGTTTTCTTTCTTTGAAGTAATTTAAATCGTATTATTTTAATTTAGATAGTAGCCTAACATGTAAATTGAAAATGTGAAGAACATAATTAAACTTTAAGAGAAAGGTATCATATACGTATCCATAAGTATAATAAATAATAATATATCACTGTAGTAAAATAGATCTTCATATTTATTTTTGTCTCACACGGGTATTATTCTCTCATATGACAGTACATTATTTTGCTAGACACTATTTAGCCTGAACACCTTTAAACCATTCTTCATTGTAATCTTGTGAGGCAACGATATTATATTTAAATTGAATGTATTTTTTAATTCTTCAGATTTATCATACTCTGAAGAATTAAAAAATACATTCAATTTACTTCTTTATAGTGACTGAATTTTAACAAAATATTTAATCAAGTTTAATCAAGGATAACCAAAGATACTATAGATAATTACACATTTTCATAATCCTGATAATCTTAAATGAGGTTACACATTGATATACTTTTCATTTAATAAAAAACCATTAGATAAACATAGAAAATGTTTTATTTTACTTGTTTTTCAAAAGTAATTTGCAGTACGAACTATCAGATATGAGGGGGCGAAACTTACCGGTACGCGAGCCCTCGCGCGACGCGCCCAGGTCGGCGTCCACTGTCACCTCTTCCACACTCCCTACACCTTCCTGCGCTTGACACCATCCTGTTTAAACAATTATATATTAATGATGTGATCTAATCGCAGCTTAAATTACAATAAATTAACAAAAATCACATTCAGACAAGTATTGCAAAAACAGAAAGCTAGAAGTATGAGTTGGCAGCATTCATTAAGAATTAAAAAAAGAACGTAAAGAATTTGATATGCTACAGCAGAGACTAAGAGATATTAGAAAACTAAAAAATAGTAATTACGAGAAAATTCTACTCTAAATGCAACGTCAACAACTAGTCAATTTTTCCATGTGATAGATAATAGATATATGAATTTACCTGATAGTAGCAGGACGCCCACCCCAAGCAACAATAGGCACCTCATTTTAATTGTATCTCACACTTTAATAAAAAAAATATGATTTTATAACAGAAAAACCGGCGTTACACGCCGCACAATTCAAGACCTTTCGACTGAATAAGATGACAGTCGAAGTTCTCTACAATAACTATTCATTTGTTCAAATTACATACGCGCTTAAAGCTGACGATAACAAACGAACTTAATTTCGATTGGTGGGTATAACCATGACCTCGACATGCTAACCTATCATAAATATACACGCCAGTAATTTAACAAATAAGAAGAGTTAAAATCCAAATGTCTTAATATGATTGGTTAAAATTTGAAATGACTATAGTAGGGTTTCACACTATCAACATAAGAAATACATACTAGCAGCTTTAAAAAAACACAATAATGATTATCAATTTAATTAAGAATGCTAATAAAGTAAAGATTAAAGTGAGTCCCAACTATTGTATGTGGTTAGTTTGGACAAATCATCCCCTGATGTGAGCACAGCACAGAAGGGGATGTAGATATATTATCAATCTCGCACAATTCCGCAGCCTCTAAGATCCGTACCAAAATGGTCATCGCAGTGGTTTTAGTAGTTAAGAATCCCACATAACTCGGTTCCATCATAGATCCGATACCTTTCAGTAGATAGTGCCCAAAAAGAATAGAATAAAATAAAAGTATTCTGTATTGTTGTGTTCCGGTTAGAAGGGTGAGTGAGCCATTGTCAATCACAGGCACAAGGGACATAACATCTTAGTTCCCAAGGTTGGTGGCGCATAGGCAGCGGCGGCCTTACCCATTGCGAGGCTCCGGGCGGTAGATCTTTGCGAGGCCCCCTGTCCTCGGTGAAAAGTATGTATGTGATTCGAAAGTAGGTCTGGTTGTTTGGTTTAGGTATTTGTTATGTTTGACGAGTGATGTCAAAGTTGTACAAATAAATAAAATTTGTGTACTTTTAAAATATTTTACATCGAAATAATTACAAAATTAACAAATAAAGAAATTATAATTTTTTAAATTGATGTTATTGGCGTCTTCCTTAGACTAAAATCTTTTATTAAAGCATGAGCTGAAAACTATGCGATTAAAAAACCGATCTTCAAGTGTTTCGAGGCGCGATATTATCAATTATGTTCTGAATTAATGAATTAGTTAACTAACTTTATTTTAATTTACTGTTATTTTATAACCTTGGCCCCAGGCGATAGCCCTGTTCGCCACCCCCTAAGGCCGCCACTGCGCATAGGTGATGTAAGGAATGATTAATATTTCTTACAGCACTTTTGTCTATGGGCGGTGGTGACCACTACCATCAGGTGGCCCATATGCTCGTCCGCCAACTAATGCCATAAAAAAAAATACTTAACTTATCCAAAGCTACGCTAACAGGTTCCTAACAAATTTGGCTAATCACTTGGTTCTACTACCAACTAGAACTGTATATATATTAAATTAAAATTGTTATAATGACTGTATCTTCTCTTTTTCTCCTTAGATTAAGGCCATATTATCGTATAAAACTTTTTTTTTTGATAAATCACCGTCGCAGTTCTGGCATTTTGTACAAATAAGTTATTAATTTCACATTCTTTTTATTAAAGAATACCGCATCAAAATCTTTTGAATGGCTTAAAAGAGGTTAGCGGATATACAGACAAAAACAGATAGCACTTTTGTTGAATTTAAATATTATAACTATATACCGACTCTAATTAATTGTAATATATTATATCAATCAGCAATGGCTATCGAGTAAATGACTAACAATCATAGGCAATCATCATAGGCAATGCTATAGTTTTGACATTTTCACAAAAGATTGGCAATTTTGAATTTGGCATTGACATTTGAGTTTTATCGTATTTTGTAGCAATGACTTATTAATGTTGAATTGAAGTTTAAAAACTGTAATAATAATAATCCAAATTATTTCACTTCAAATTTAGATGAACTTTAAGTCTTTAAAAATGTGTAGATGATAGTTTATCAACATAATTAGATTTTTGTTTTTTTTTGGATAAAATGGATATCGTTTCTTCCCCTAAAAGCTTAACTACTAAGCGGCGCGTAAATTACAGAAAAAGCACTTGGACTATTCATGAATTTGAAGTATGGAGCGGAGAACTTGTATGTCGTGCTGTAGCCTTGCGTATGATGGACTCTCTGCTCGTTTGGATTGGTGGTCGTGAAGCTCAATTAAACGAAGTTGCCCTTGGCGTTCCCCTAGCTGGCACGGGAAACGGTGCTTTAGCAACTGCTCTCCTAGGTGAGGAGGGCAGTGCTACGGGACTTGCGCGACGCCTAACTCTCTCTCTTGGACGGCAGGTGCATGTGTGCTCTGGTCAGGTCTTTGATAGATTTACAGCACCCCTTGTTGAAAAAGGCATTGTGTCAGAAATTAAGAAACATTCAAATTTTTTCTGAATTTCAAAGGTTTGTTGTATTTAAACCAATAAAAACTCTAAGAACTTGCCCATGAAGTAGTATGTCGCACCAAAAAAAAAAATTAAATAAAAAATAAAATGATCTGACTTATTTTGGATTTTTTTTTGTTTTTGATTTATAACAGTATCAGTACTTAACTATATATATAGAGATTTATTGCTACTCCAAGTATATGTTACACAACATGTTATGGGGTAAACTACTTTGTTATTAATAGGCAATGTTAATGTGTCACCATATTATGATAATGTCTACTCGTGATAATATTTGTTACATGGGTGATAATGAATGCTTAATTTTTCTGAGTAATTAAAATTATGTAAGTAGAATAATATTTTTCCTTCTATGTCAAGTACTATGTGGTTCCATAATATTATGTTAACATCAGCTACGTAATAAGTATATAAATTAAATTAATTTATATTACAGTAATATTTATTGTTCACCAGAATGTAAAAGAAGCACAATTGTAATGTTAATCATGTAAATTGATAAAGAGTATTTTTTCTATTATTGTATTTTATTTAAGTAGTTTTATGTTTAATTTAGAGTGCAGCCTCAAATAGGCTCTATCAATGTCATGGTTGATTTTCATTTGACTTCAAATTGATGCCAGTATAGTAAAGTTAATCTTTGATATATAGTAGCCACCTCATAACAAGTAACTGATCCTGATAATATTTACTATGTTAAATATTCCTTCAAATAAAATTGAGTTGTTTTTGCCAACTATATGTCCACAGAATAAAAATTAAATTAAAGTAACATCACTAGAAAGTCTTTTATTAAAAAATTATGCTCTTGTCATATCAACAAATCAATCTCATTTACTCTCAGCTAGACTGATGTTTGATGAATATTATGATCTATTATTCTAATACTAGCTCTACAATATACAACAGTAGAACAATTAGTTGTGGCATTGTTACCAACCTTGCTCATTGTGAGTTGGAAAAATTAAATTAATATTATAACATAATACAAATACTTGAATGTTTTTGTACATATAAGTCACCTGGTATTATTTTAAACTAAAAGTATTTCTTTTGAGCAATTCGAGATGCATACTGTAATCTGTATCATAGCAAAAATTTACTTTGTCATTGCTTTGTTTCATAACTAAATAAAATAGAATATCATAATGTGACCAGTTTTGGGTGCGGTAGTGGTTCAACTGTTTGTTTTATTTTATGTTATTGGTATGCAGACAGGCAAATGAGCCACCACATATTAGTGCCAAATGAAATTTTAACCATTTTTACATATATTTATCAAGCCATGAGCTACCCACCTTAGGAATTGAGATGTTACTTCCCTTTTGTCTGTAGTTACACCGGCTCTCACCCTTCAAATGGGAACACAACAACAACAAATACTAAGTATTGCTGCTTGGCAGTAGAATATGTGATGTTTTGGTGGCATCTACCCAGATGACCTTGTACTAAGCCCTACCACTAAATTTATATAACAACAAATCAACTACAAGTCAAATAAATAACTCTGTCTATAAAATAAAGGCCTAAAGCCTTTGATTGCGTGCAATAAGAAAACCTGGTAAGATTGCCATTCTAACCATTTATATATAACTATAATCTATAAAACTAAGCTTATGCTTATTTATTAAGCTTTTAAGTTAGCATATAGTTGTAAAATCAAATTGTTTATTATTCAAGCAGACACTAACAAGCACTTTTGAATCGTCATTTTACAAATCTATCTTAAAAGTAAAGCTGATCCGAGGTCGGAATGTAGCTTCTGCCAAAAAGATCCGGTAAGGAACTCAGTAGTTACCATACTCGTTTCCAACATTTGAAATACAAGTTATTTATTAAATACCATTATAGCTCCGGCTCTTATATACATGATATATCCTCATATCCTGCCTGAAATTTGACAAGTATTAACTTTACGCTTTTTATTATCTGTATAATGTGTTGAATAATATGCCTTAGTTGTGAATGTTTTTATTTTATTTTAATTTTATGTACTTACTGGCCCACGCTCCATCAAAACTATCCTCTGTTTTTGGATAATACCTGGGGCCATAACGGGATATCAATCATTAGGTAGGTATATCTTCTCGAAGTATACTTCGAGAAATATATTATTCGGAGACGCTACGGCACAAGGAGGTTCTGTGTCTTCTTCGACTACCGAAGACAAAGACAGCAGCGGCAGTGGCTTTGAAGGGACAAGTTCTGCTGTAGAATTGTTTTGGTTTTCATATGTCTCCGTCTCCAGGTATTCGTCCGAGGATGGACCAGGTCGAACAATAAACCTTTCAATAGAACTTGTAGGGAGACTGGGTACGGTTGAAACGATTTAGCTTTTATCGCTTATAATTTTATTATTTATTAACAGTGACGATTATGACACGTGAAATTCAAAGGTACATACTTTTAGATATAATATTGTATATCATTATTGTTTATCATTATAGTTTCCGGATTACTATTTTTAGAAATATTTGAAATTAAAAATATAAACATTTGTTTCAATCTTCCACATGGCAATGGGGCGGTTGAATAACGATTGGGGTCAGTTGAAATACATATAAATAATACAATAAATACTAATGAAACATGTTTTATCTATCATTAATAGGTAGGTAGGTACTAATTAGGTATATATATTACATTATCAGATTTTAATACTCTTAAAACATTTATCGGTCTTTGACGTGTTGTAAATCTCTGGTGTATCAGTATAGGTAAATAGTTGATTTTCTAGTTTTTCGCCATTTATTATCTACATTTCCTTGGGGGTGCTTTTAGTAAAAGTCTTACTGCCTCTGGAGTAAAGTCGATAAAATCGTTAGTAGCTTGTGCACTTGTAGACAATCTTGGTCTAATTTCTTGTCAGATACGGATGCTATCAAGTTTTGGTGGTGTATTTTAGTTTCTACAAGTTCTTGAACGTTTACTTGCTAGATTATTGGAACTGGTGAATCATAGAGAACTTGTTGTTCAATTGTTGTCTGAACCTACTGTAATTTTTCAGTTAAATGAGAAGACGATAACGGTGGTGTTTTATCTTCAGTTGGATTTTCATTAGATAAAAAAACAACTGCAGACTCAATACTATTTTCTGGATTAAGTCGATCTCAGTAAACAGATTCCGGTTATATGGGCTTTGCGAAAGCCGGCTTAAATATTGGAAGATTTCACAGCGAGAGACATAGCAGACGCTTCAATATCCGGTATATCGTAGATTGACTTGGTCAGCCGCTTTTCGTAGTGAATTTTAAGCTTTTACCTCTTCATATGAGTTACGTTAGGTTACTACTATAGCTCGAAAAATGAATTTTCCCTCTGGAAAACTTCCTCACCCAAACTCTCGGCACCTACAAAAGATAAACAATAAAATATTTTCTGTTTCAACCGTACCCACAAAAAATGTTTCAAGCGTCCCCAAGCCCACTTTTGGTAAAATCCACTTTATAATTAAGACATCAATAATAATACATTAAGAAAAGTCACTGTCCCTTATTCTACAAGCGTCATAATAATCGCAAACTCACACTCAATACATTCACTTTAAATAAATAAATAAGTAATATATCTAAGCGTTAATGTCAGAAGAAAAATACTTACTTTTGCGTGATAAAAAACAAGGTGGCATCCTGCACACAAGAACAACGAGAGGGAAGCGGCGCGGATTTCATGTTTGGACCTACCGTCCACTCCGTTTCTCCTTTGACCCCCTCACTCCCCGCGTAACCGTTTACGACTGTTTCAACCGTACCTACCTACTAGTCTAACTCTATTCTTTTTCAGATATTCTCCCTTCTCCAGCTTTCTTTCATGCATTCAGACATCTAAAATAAATAATAAACATAGGCACCTAAAAGTACTATCGGTGTAAATTAATATAACTAGGTCCAGAAGAATAGTCTCATCTTGAACTTGGTAGGTAACTATTATTTATTACCTATACCTATGACACATATCAATAATGCGTACATTACGCAGTCTAAAAAAATAAAATTAAAAGTAGTTCGTTGTTCAAAGGTTAGGTACCTACATACAAGTGAGACCTAAATAAATACCTAAGTATACTAGTAGGTAAGTACCTACATATTAAACACTTTAACTTACCGTTGCGTTGTTTGTTTCGCACTGCACTAGGATAAACAAATGAATATCCTCGATAGGTAGGTATACCTACCTAGGTGTTTAACTTCGACATCACTATCACTCGTTGTTTGGTTTTTATTAATGGAAATCGCTAGCTCATTTTGATGACGTCTGACCCCGGTGCATGTCACAATAATTGTGTAAAAGCACATAAGCAAATCTTACCTTTTATATGTTTTTTTATCAAAAGAAAAGCCGATTTACTTCATATTTACATGTTTACTCAAAGATGATACTCAATTCATTGCACCAAGGCTTATTTCACAAAACTATGCTGTAGCGGTAAAACAAAAATTACGGCGCGCGTACACAAAGCATTTGAAAATTACCATAATTTTACTGTAATTTTAGATAATGCTGGACCCCACGCCGCTGCACAAGTTCAACAATATTACAAAGAGGTTGGGATAGGTACGTACCTACCATGAATTGGCCAGCATGCAGCCCTGACATTGATCATGTTTGGGACATCTTAAAAAGCGTAAAGTAAAGTAAAGTGTAGTGTAGTAAAGTGGCAGCACTAAGAATAGCAGTTTCACAAGAATGGAACAATATTCCTCAAGACCATTTAATAACCCTAATCAGATCTATGCGGAACCGATTAGAATCTGTAATAAGACCTTATAAGTATGTGGAGGCAATAGACCTCATTAATAGAAAAAAAACCTGTGCTTCAACCCTTTTTTTTTGTATAAACCAATTATTCAATAAATCAACCAAAACCAATTGTTGTTACATTCATCGTTTTTGTTTAACGAAATTGATTGATGGTATACAAAAATATACATAAGAATATGATACTACTTAGGCTGTTACCTTTGAAGTTAACGAACCAACCTAAGTATAGGTTTCAATTTAAAATTTGTATAAAAGGTTTGAATACTTATTAAATTGATTAAAATGTTTGTTTCAAAGGCGTATTTAATATTAATTAATATTAATTTATGAGTCCGTCAGTGTCTATGACCAATTGAACCTTAATTTAAGACGCATTCACAAGAATTGATTTGACGACCTACGCAACGATAACGAAATATTATATTTCATCATATTGTATTTGGCAGTTGGCAATCTGCTTAGTACCTATAGGTACCTATCGGAATAAAATTATTTTTAGGATAAAAAGACATGGTAAAAATAGGTCTGCCTCAAATGATCTTTCCTTGAATATAACCGACTGTCACACCGGTAATCGATCGAATCATTTGACATTTTATACTGTCAAAACTCAAAGAACTCTTTGTTTATATTTAGGTAAGTACATTGTAATATAGGAAATATTACCTATTAAGTCGTTTGGTTTGTTTATGTTTCCGTTGCCTTTTGTTTGTACTCTACTACTTATTGCATAGCTACACACAATATTTTATTTCACCGCATATAAGTATAAAATAGGTACCTACTTACTGATAATACTTATTACCTATTTATTATAAGAATTGATTAATTAAGTGCTTAAATATATATACAAATATGAATTAAAAATAGTTACTGTATAAATCTTGACGTACCTACTTACTTGGTTATGTATGTATGTAAGTATTTATGTGGATATAATTGATCATAAATTTTGGTCATTTATACCTAATTATGTATGGTATGGGTCAATAGAAAACACCGCGTTAAAAAAAGTAACTTGCAAGTAAAATATAACAATATATAATTAATCATACCTTTAAGTGACTTCTGAAATTTAAATAATCAAAGCCAGTCATAACGTAACCAACCGTTTTAACCTACAATATTATGTTCGCAAGTATTAGCAGAACGATTGTATATAACTCCAAACCTTACACAACTCTTCTATAGATATAGGACGGGGACCTAGGAAGAAGAACAAGACGTGAAGATAAGAACTATAAAGAAAGTAGAAGTATCTATAGGTCGTATATTCGTTCAATTATCAGAACGTATAGTAAGCCAATAGGTATGAAGCTGGAGTTATTGAAAAGGAGATACCTTACTGGATAACAGGAATAGGTATTTCATCTGAAGATATAGAATTTATGCAGCCAGCTCGTAACCCCACAACGCGTGCACGTGGAACAAGTTTGGGACATCGACAACGAAATATTTTCCATGAATCTAGGCTTTTGTTTTATATCTTTACCATAAACTTTTTTAAATTCAAGTCGATATTTCAAAAAAAGTTAAAACGCTTAGAATTAAGAATAACTAAAACGTTCTACCTACTCTTTACTCTACAAAATTACCAAATTCAACTCAAATTCTAATGACAAGCCATTCGATCAAATCGATTTACGGAAATATACCTAATGAAATAATTCGCACGACACGACGCCTATAGGCACGACGATTTGGTCGCGGGCAAACTGTTGTCTAGATATAAGCGATCTAGCGCTATATTATCTAACAGTTTGCTTAGATGACATACTGACGATTATAATAAACTGTTATTCACTCTCCAGTTTGTGAACAAATCTTATATATTAATAGTGTATCGTGTATCTAAGCCGATTTTTGTCCTAGTCATTATGGGATTGGGACGATACAAAAAAACAGTTATAGTTTCATTTTGAAGAGCTCCAGCCGTAGATGTGCAGATAATTAAAGAGGATTCTTGATTGAAATTTACTAAATTATAATGACAGATACTAAAAAAATTAAAAAATTTAAACAAAAAACAAAATTGAAGGAAATTGTTTTCGACAAACTCGACAAACTAATGTAGGTAGGTACCTACTTATACCTAAATACTAATCATTATTAAAAAAAAAATTTTTAAAGAGGTTCCATTATTTTGTCGCCAAAAGTAGACGAGTGACTTGCAGTTTAGTACAATCAAATGAAATCATAACAAAACCTGTCTTAGGTTTCGAAATTTCTTAAAAATCTTTTGATTAAACGCGAAGTTTCGCGGGAGACCCCTAGTTGGTTTTTTTTATGTATGAAGCTGGAGTTATTTTTTAGTTAGTTGTTTTTTTGTGTAAGGTGGCAAACGAGCAGGAGGCTCACCTGATGGAAAGTGACTACCACCGCCCATGGACATCTGCAAAACTGGGGGACTTGCGTTGCGTTGGGGAGATGCGTTGCCGGCCTTTAAGAAGTTGTATTTGAACGTTCATGTCTATTGTAGAATATATCTCAATGTTAAAGATAGAACTAGAAGAATTTCAATTCGAACGTTTTCTAAGCGAATTTTACCAAAACTAGCAGACCTACTTACTTAAATAATTATATCAAGAATGACAATCTCAGTTTGAGTTTTTTGAATGTTGTTGATACCTATTTTATTTTATTAAATAAAAGTACACGAACAGTTACAGCGAATTGTTTTTTTGCGATGATTACTTTTCTCTTTTAAGGTGCAGTGAGCCTGAAAATATCTGATTAAATAGGTAGGTTGGCACCAACCTCGATGACTTTTGCTACCAATAAAAGTTTGAATTCAGGTTCAGGTTTGAATACAGTTTATTTGGTGGTAGGGCTTTATGCAAGCCCGCCTGGGTAGGTACCACCCACTCATCAGATATTCTACCGCCAAACAGCAGTAGGTTGGTACTTAGTATTGTTGTGTTCCGGTTTGAAGGGTGAGTGAGCCAGTGCAACTACAGGCACAAGGGACGTAATATCTTAGTTCCCAAGGTTGGTGGCGCATTGATGATGTAAGGAATGGTTAATATTTCTTACAACGCCATTGTCTATGGGCGGTGGTGACCACTTACCATCAGATGATCCACTTGCTCGTCCGCCTACCGATATAATTAAAATATATATATTAAAAGGAGACAGAAAGAGTCATACGCCATCCCTCGATTTGCCTCGATTTCAATTGAACCTGTTATAATTAATTGCATTAAAAGTGTCGGCTTATAGTGAAGGTAAAAAGTAAATATTTAGGTACCTAGGTACCATTGATATAATGTTCACAAACCGACGAACTCATTAGGTACCTATTAATTGTGACTTTGTCATATATATTGAAACAAATAAATTTAAGTCGGTAGATAACTGCAAAGGCGATTTTTTAATAGTAAGTATATAGGTACCTACCATATAGGTATCTTTTGGTGACCGACCGGATTTAGTGCGCTATCTGACCGGGAAGTAAAGCTATGTCAGAGAGGGGGGACACTTAAATCTTTCGGTAGTTGGCATTGTACTTACGTATCTACCTAGGTAGAGGTAGGTAGGTACGTACCTATCTAAGGTAAGGCCAACTGTTGGCAATTACCTACCTATCTAGGTAGTTGGCACTGACAACTAAATTACCTACAAAAATGGGTAGGTAACTACTTATAGGTAATCACAAATAAGTCCATACAGTGTGATTAAAATACAATGGTACCTAATATATAAGAGTACCTAATGCTTTTTTACAATTCACGAACTCAACTAAGTATACGTCCTTGTTGTGCTTTACTACTGAGGCACGACTACACGACCAGAGCTCACTAAGGGACATCGTGAGTTGTGATTACCACTTCGTAGCCCTCGTACACCACAACGTGTGTTACGTTAAAATCCCGCCGCGCTCCGGCGCGAGGAGAGGGCGGGGCGGACAGAAGCGGGGTGCAGGGCGGTGGGCGGCGCGGGGCGGGGCAAGCCAATGGCGGCGGCAGAGTCGTGCCGCGGCCCGCGCGCCAGTACCGCGCGGCGCGCCGCCTTGGACGCATTCTTTGCGCGATTTAATCCGCGCTCCGCGAGCCGCGAGCGCGACACAGTGCCCGCCGCGACACTGACCCCGGCCGCTGACCCACCGCGGCGACTCTTCCGTTGCTAGTGTTTACATCGCTGGTATACCGTATACCCCGAGTGTGCTATCGTGCCGCTAGTGTTCCGTGCCTGTGATATACGTTTGTTGCATTTATTGTGGACCGGTGTGCAACTGTTTCCGAAGAAAGTGAACTCCCATCGCTGAGAAAGGCGCGGGATACTATCTGTAGTAAACAGGTACATTACCCAAATACATATTGGTATATCTATTTTCATAACAGGTACCTACTGGCATAAAGCGATTACCTTCGATACCAAAAATTTTAAGCTAGTAGATATTATAAATAATGCCAAATGGCAACAAATAAGTGAATACTAAACTAGTATCTAATAACGATAGGTACTCAAGTAAAATCAAATCAAAATATTCTTTATTCAAGTAGGCTCATAAAACCTTTGAATCGTAAAGTTAACTATTGAATTAAAAGTAAACCTGTCACTGATTCGGAAAGTACTTGGAGTTACTCTTTTCCAACATTCAAAGTTATGTCAGTCAAATACAATAAAATGTACATTCGTACCTGCCTACCGAATATACCCTGCCTGAAAATCGACAAGCTCTCCCTAACGCCACGCTTTTTATCATCTATGTACCTATACGTACACCTAATCTTGTGTAAAATATTAAAATATTTTTAACAAACGATTTGAATTTATGAAACGGAGAAGTTAAAATTATCTACGGACTATAAGTATAGAAACGAATACCGTGCCTTGAAGGATTTAATGACTCTGCGGTGTCGGAAACTTGGCTTTATAAGTTTATCCTCAAATCTCATGTTTATACATGATTACCACCGAGTCGATCAAGTGATCAATGTTATTGTAACATGTGGAGGTAACATTGTTGCAAATATATAGATAGTGATGCAAGTTTAGGTAAGTATTCGTAGGTACTTTGTTTAAAAGATCTCGAAGGAGGAAGTCTAGTCTAGCTCCAAGATTACCTATATATGGACCGGACAGGTCCGTTTTAATGAAAACGGACTCAATATCTGTAGTGACCACAAAATAATACGCCATAACTAATGTCTTATTTATTGGAGTTACCTATATGTTATTAAGTATAGCGCTATGAAAATAACTAAAATATACGAGTCGAGCTGTATCGAATGATCAATGTATGCCGCGGAGCTCTTTCTGTTAAGGCCGATAAATGAGGATTTCTCTGAGGTGTCGAATCTAATGTGATTCCTAATAACACGGTAGCATCGGTTACTTTAAGATTGTTACTGTTAAATGCTATACCGATATACCTATTATAATTTTGCTTTCTAACGTTAGGTAGGGTTAAACTACTATACATTGAAAACTAAATTATTTTTTGTAAGTCAATCGCGCATTCTTAGAATGCACTGCTTCGTTTACGTCGTCATAATTAGTAGGTATTTGTCTGTATTATTGTAAGTCAAGTAAATTCAAGTAAATTATTGTAAGGTGACCAACAAAAGTGTAAAACACAAAGAAGAAACTAAAAATTCCAGCTTTAATTACCTACCGAGCGGAATTATTTTCAAAGTTAGGTACCTATAGCGTACGGACACGTTCAATACATTTGTTCGTTCCCGGGATCCGTTCTAATAACAAGATTAGGTAGACGTCTAGGTAATCATCACCAAGGTTTTATTGTATATTCGAAACTATACACATAATTATACTTATATTTGTCGCAATAGTAACACTTCATGTAATAGATATCTACCTATGAGGAGATCAATGGCTCGTGAAAGTGTAATGTACCTAATTATTTATTTACCTATCTCTAACGGCTACGATTAACTAAGCAAGATTGATTTTCGATATACCTAACTTGCTGCGGCGGCGGCTTTTTTAAAATAAAATGGTATAGGTACTTGTCAATAGAATGAAATCACACTCGCAGGAAGTGTCTCCGCCGTACCTATATAACTAGGTATTTGTTAACAGTAGACACCAACATCCAGTTATATTTAAAAATGTTATTTAAGAAATCTATTTAAATGTAAAACCTCTTAACTAATGATAGTATTAGTTAATTTAGGTTTTAAAATGTGATCGTGTTTACCTACTATTTGTCCAGATATAGACATAGACAGAGATTAGGTATACGACGTATTATTGCACATTACTTCATATACAAGCCTAAGTAGGCACCTGTAAGCCGTCGCAGACTGTTCTGTGAACGTTCCTATAGGTAAAAGTATTTATTTTGTCAGCTTTGGTGAGAATTTGAACGCTAAAGTAATTTATCTTTATCTTGCAAAACAAGCAAAATACATGACGTTAGGTACGTAACCTCTCTGCCTAAAAGCTTTCCTATCAAAATGACAAAGCAAAGCAATCGGATGAATGCCATTAAACGATTTCATCAGTTATTCAATATTTTCTTTAAAGTCAAGTACCTATCTACCTAAAACTCATAAAATTTATTCATAAATTAAATTATGTCAACCCTTGTAGATTTTTATTGTTGTTTTTAAATTACATTTTATGTTTTGTTCAATTATCTATAGTTTATTTTTTTTTTTAATTTTTAGTAAAGATATAATTAGGTTAGTATAGTCTTATCTTAAGGTCAATGTTGTTTACACCTGTAATGATTTATTCACCTAGATTTAATACCCTGTATCTACTGCTAAGTGAATGTGTTAGTGATAAGTCGATGGTGTAACTATTTCCAATAAATAAAAAAAATAAATAAATAAAACCAAACAAAACATCTCTAAGAACTAATACAACACTAATACAACAGTAAATGTAGGCAATATTTGTAACCTGTAAGACGGCGGCGATCAAGGTATCATATAATGTCAGTACCTACCCACGCTAGCACATTGTGGATAATGAGATTACTGAGGCCGAAACCGTTTGTTTTTTCTTTCCGGCAATATAACCGTACGCCGCACTTTCTTTCTCCTTAACCATTTGTAAACAGGTTGGATAGGTTTACCCAAGCCTACCTTGGTAGGAGACACTAAACGCCTAGTCGAAACTGCAGTCTAAACGGTATTTTGTTATTTCGCAAAAATGTTTATTATATAAACATTATTTCTTATAAGGAATAGGCATAATATCTTGTATCATATCATTTGATATAGTTATCTGGCAGGAGGCGTAATTGAGCGGTAATACGGCATTAGGTCGGAACTCGTACGAGTATCTAACTACCTACTACCTGTGGGTACACCTATTACGGTATATATGCAATATCATTGAGAAGATGTTTTTTCGGAACTAACCACAATATAATCGTTGCTCTTCGTAATTGTATTTAAATAAAGGTAACCTATCACCTTACAGAATCTCACTTTAAATACAGAAACTATTTATAAAATATATTCATTTTCATACCTACATGTTTTATATAAATTATTTAAAATATAAGTATATTTAATGAATATTAGGTAGATACCTACTCGTATTACAAAATAGACCGACCCGAGATTTGAACCAGCAAGGATCCGTCATGACCTGTCATCTAGTCAACACTAAATACTAACACAAAACTACTAAGTAATATATTTCATTTATAACAAATTAAATATTATTTTAATTAAATTCCTAAATGAAAATCGTGAGTCTGATTGAATGTATTTAGTGACGTGTTGCTTCACCCCGTCCCCCTCCGCCGGCTCAGCCTGAGGCACATCACACCGTTGCCGTCGTTCCCTGAGGATGAATTAGCGACATGCACCGGCTGTTAATGGTTACGTTAATCAAACTTTACTGCGAGAGTATCTAGTTATACCGCATGCGGTACTGCGTGTACTGTTCTAATAGTTTATTAAAAGGGGTTGCTATTCAAGTACGCGCATACAAATAACACAGGCTATTGCATATATAATACGAGCTGCCCGTCAGAGTTAGGTTCTTACGAGCGTAAGTGCCGTGTTATATTTGTGCGTTGCGGCAAACTCACTTAAACTGGCAGCTGGCTATTAACTTTAAATAGTGTTCGCACGGACCACGGTGACCGAATTTTCATATTAATGCTAAAATAACCTTTATTTTTTCTATTTTTCTTTCCAATTTCATTAAACTGATAATATTTAAACTAACAATCGAAGAAAAAAATATCTATTGACTATTTTGGTAAAGGCCAATTTATGTCTAGGTACAGATGTGAAATAATCATATGACATGCATTAACTATTATGTACGAGTGTATATAAATTAATCCACTTCATTCATTTATGTTAAAACAATTAATCATTATTTTGTGGTAACAAATATTTTATTTTTGTTAATTTCTCAGAAGTAAAAAAACGAAAGTGCTAAATCTCAAATCATGCCGTCTTACACTAGTCGGTCGTCTAATACTATGCGACAGATTACAGCCAAAGCTTTCGAGAAATTTCTTAGATTACGCTCTTACATACTTTATACGACGGTTGCTCTATTCTATATCCTACTTTTTACTTTTGTTTTATATTCATAGCTATTTCATTGATATCCCATAATTGTATTAAAAGTATAAATATAACGATAAGGAGTCAACGTTGCGCAATCGATCGAGGATTTTTCTGAGAAGCTGATATTGTGTTGAATACCTTAACACCTACTCACTTAGCATTCTCGTTTCTTGAGTATCCGTGTCCGATATAAGGATCGCTCCGTCCGTATGCTAGGGCGCATTATCATGTTCGTGCTATTTGTGAATGTCCTTCCTCAGGGCGCGCATGCCGCCGTGTCGCCCGACGTGTATAGCATGCTCGCTCATATTAGCATACAACAACACCTACAGCTACCTGCTACGGAAATCGGAATAAAAGAGCTCTTAAAATACCCAATTGATTAAAGACAAAGGCGGCATATATCTGTGTTATATTCAAATCACAGCTTATGTTATGTTTATAGAACTGATGTTTAGCGTATCTGTCATGCAGAATACTGCTGTTGATAAGGATTTCAAGTACGGAGAGTTAGGCAGGCCGGTGGTGACCCAGTTACCTGTCCCACTCGACAGTCCTTAGCCGTACGTTGCCTACTAATCCAAATTATTGCTTGTTAAACTTTATGAATGCTATTTGTTTTTATTATATCAACGAGTAGGTTCATTTCATGTGGGTAGGTTGGTATATTAGGCAGGTACGTAGTCGACACAAAAATGTTCGCTATTTTAATGTCAAGAAATTATCGTATAATTTGTAGTCTGGCAAGGTTACTAAGGTTACTATAGGTACAGTAACTACTGTAAGTACTTACTGTACCTATACCTATAAGTTGTACTTTTTAAAATATGTTACTCAATTGATTCAAAAATGGAAATACCTAACTCACATATCAAAATAGGATAATAATATATAAATTTACCTTGCAAGTTACCGGCCGGCACTCGGATATTCGACTCGAGCACTTCCACGCTACACTAATATCCCAAGATATATTTACACGACCACTACGCGACTGCCCACAAAAGATGTTTTCAAGATTCTTTTATGTATGTGTGTTTGTTTGTTTGTTTCCTCACTCCACCACTTACCCTGTCCTGAGTAGATTTGGATATTGTTAGTAATAATCTTGGATGACATAAATTCAATATGGGTTTGCGTTTTCTTCTTCATTTTATATATATAGTTACTACAAATGAGATACACAAAACGATGTTTAAACAATGTCTTTATTATACACATATTGGTGCCGCGTTATGCGTTCGCTCAGTAGAGCTAGTTCGGCGCTACTAACTATCATATATTTTTAAATAAATTTAAACGTCATACTGCTAATCACACCAACTCACTAAATGAGTCACGCTCGTTTAATTATTATTACCAAAATCTTAATTTGCAGTAAGTGATTGAAATTAAATACCTATCGTTTATATACTTAGATTAATAACGAATACCTAGAGACTAACGTTGCGTTAGTATTGGGAGTCCCGTTGAGTTTTGAGAAGATTAAATGATATGTTATGCTAGCACCGGACCGGTGGAGACTCTTCTTCTCTCATCAAATTACATCTGCTTACCTTTATCTAATAAAATATACACTTAAACATACATCACTGTGCATTTTTCGAGACCTACAAATTCATATCCTGAATAATGTAAATCCGCATCGACATCTGTGTAGCCTTAATTGTAAAATTACATTTTAATAACTGGCGTATCCGTTGATACAAATCAAAATGTAACGTAATGACGACTTTCGTACACTGACCGTCTTAAAAACGATGGTAGGCACTCGTTACAAGCGCCAGAGCGCTTAAATTAGTAGTCGTTGTACGTATTCAGGAAATACAAGCGGCCGCTTGGGTATGTATATGGTTATATGTATGTACAAAAGCATGGCGTGTCGTAGCAAGCTGGCTGTGATTCGCGACTTCCCTCGCTCTACACTGTGACACCTCACGCCTGTTCGTACATTCCCAAATTGGATGGTCACGGTCGTGATGTTACTTAGCCTCTCCAAAGTAAATACCTAAGTGAATTACCGCAAAGAGTTCTTCAGCGTCAAAATATTGGGTGTGTTATATACCAACCCAAAAGGGATGCTAGGGATATGGAATTTCGGATATATGAATAATGTTTAACCGGTTTCAGATACCTACTTCAGATATTTCAGATTATCCGAATATTTCGGATAATTTCGGTTCCGGATATAAGATTACCTATTTAGAAATTGTGAAAGAAAAAAATACTAGATATGACTGCCTTTACTTGTAGGCTATTAGTTATAATCATCAAAAACATCAACATTAAAACTACAATTAGCTACTTTCTTTAAGTAGGTATTACACTATCAAAAAATAAATTTATCAAAAACAAAATTAATCAAAATATAGGTAATACCTACCTACCTACTTAGATTTTAGGTACATGATTTATTCAAAGTAACAGAGTCAGTAACTTTCCTTTAATGTTTGTATGTGATTTATTAATTGTGCGATATACGCAATAACTGTACCTATCAATGACGCATAATATTGTATAGTCCATGCCGCTCCCTAAATGAGAGTACCCTAGGCTTCGCCTGCTGTGTAGGTACCTGTCTGCCTGCCTAGCTAGGAGGCATTGAGTTTGATAGAGGATCAGTTAATGTAACCGTAAGTTCGAAGTCAGCTATTGCACGATACGATGTCGGCATTGGATATATTAATACTCTTTTGAGGTATTTTCTACCCAACATTTCCACTTGGTAGGTAATTATTTCACGTCTGTTTCTGTTCCAGAACTTGACGCTAAATAACGTGTACCTACCTACAGAGCTCAGAATGTCGATGTCATGTATGTAAATGTCTAATGGTACTAATATGTATGTGTGTCTGTGTGTGCAGAGTTCGTGTCTCGCCGCCGCTGAAGCCGCGAGTGTCGCGGCGGCGGTGAGCGACGAGCGACGACCGGTGAGCGGTAGCAGTGACCGTTGGTCGTGGAGAGCGGTGAGAGTGCGCGCGGAGAGCGTGGGGGGGCGATGGGGCGCGCGCGGCGGCGGGCGGGATGGCGGTGAGCTGCCCCGAGGTGATGTACGGCGCCTACTACCCCTACCTATACGGCCGCGGCGCCGCGCGTTCCTTCCACCACGCGCCGCACTTCCAGTACGACCGGGTTAGTATTTTGTACAATTATTTGCGTTATTTTTTACCCTAAGCTGCGACCAAAACTTGTGATGGTAAAGTCATGTTAGACTTGTTGCCTGTATTTGAGATATAATGTTACTTTCGAGAGCTCTTACGCTCACTCAATGATAGCCAGAGTTCGTATAATGAGAGCGGTAAAGTTGGTCAGTAATCAAAATATACTGTACTTTATTCAATTAGTCTCTTAAAACCACTTTTGAATATAAGCAAGCACTGGATAGCTCAGTAGGTTCCCAATAGTTAATCTACTTAATTTTCCTGTAACCAATCACATATAAAAAAATAATTAAACTAAAGTATCCAGCATGAAAATCACCGCATGCGAATACGAACTCGACGCATCTATACAATCTTGTACAGAATATTTGCCCTATTTAGGTATTAATGCTAATTTAGTGCGCGGTTCGTAAGATAACTCCGAAGAGAATCGGCGATATACACTCGGCGCGATATCATTTCATTTCAAAAATTTTAGACTTGTATGTTTTATAATGGGGTTCAAAATATAATATT
This sequence comes from Vanessa tameamea, assembly GCF_037043105.1. Taxonomy (NCBI): domain Eukaryota; kingdom Metazoa; phylum Arthropoda; class Insecta; order Lepidoptera; family Nymphalidae; genus Vanessa; species Vanessa tameamea. Next base: position 14,025,157 of record NC_087314.1, on the reverse strand, counting down.
TAATGCCCAGGGTGTGCCAGTGGAAAACGGATAGCTAGGGTTTCTCCACTTGCACAAAGGATATCTTGATGTTCGGGTAGTCAGGTACGTGTGTTAATGTTTACAACGTAAATAAAAAAAAAATTCTAACCGTTTGTCTATAGTTTTTTAATTTTAATTTAATAACTTAGAAAAGTTATTAATTAATGTTATTGACTCTGCTACTTAATGAATTCATAGTAGGTATATAGAGGTGTCCCGCGACACCTCGCTTTCTATACATTCGTAGCTTTATTTAAAGATCATATTAAAATTAGTAACAAACGCGTTATATCCTACATCCAGTACGGGCGCGCGGCAGCAACCGTGGCGCCTCAATAAACATCAATATTTTAAGGTAGATTTAACATACCTGTGTTACAAAGATTCCATAAGCGACGCTCCATTCGGAATATCTGTATTTATAATTAAGGCATCGCCCACGTTCCACGTAACACGTGCTTATAGTAAATGTGGTATATCTAATCACCGTTTTCAGTCCAATTATTGTCGGCAATCTGGTCGTTTTGATAATTTAATTTAAAAAAAATATGAAATTCAAATGATCAGTCGAATTAGCAGTTTAGTCGAATTAGGTTTATATTTCAATATACTTACTTAAATACGGAAGACGTAACGAATCGTCCTTCGAGCTCATTTCGAAACTTACAAATAGAAATAATATTCTCTAATTGTACTAAACTCTTATTGAATTGAAATTTCTTGAGTGCAGGGAGAGAATATTTTCGATGTCAACGAATATGAATAAAATAGCTTAATATGTCACGTGCTTTATGTGTTGATAACCGAACTAATATTAGGAAACCTTCAAGCTCATTCTGCAAAAAGATTCCAATAGCCGCATAACTATCGGTCAAGCGAAAGGTGCGTTCCGTTTAACTTTCGACTTAATAATAAAGTAATGCAGTCAGAACGCTGGCTCATTATGTTTTGTTATTTGATACGCGCCAAACGTCGGCGTTATGTGACCGCGGCGACGGCAGGTGGCGGCGATGACTTATTGCTAATCGGCGCCGATGAGTACCATATCGTATGTACACATACTGCCGATACAATACTACTGCCAACTACGCGACCACACAATTTAAAATATTGCGTTATTACCACCATCAAAAGTTAGTTCATCATTCCAGCTCAATCGGTTAAGTCCAACACGGATTTGCAAGATATACCTCACGGCTTCCGTTTCGTGTACACATTGAGCCTTAACATTCTATCGGCGCATCGAGCTTAGCCTGTATTTATAAAAATAATTATTCACAACACCCAAACACGATTCTTCATTTGCGAAGGACACGTTATAGGGCAGGTGTGTGCGTCAATATACGTATGTATATAGAAGCGATGCCTCTAGGGATGCCTTGAGGTTACAAGCAAAAGCATGGCTTTAGTTTCTGACGCTGGGGAGTGCTACTGGTACTGATATAGCTTTGAGTACAATACGAATGCACTGAAGCTAGGATATTGCGGTCAGTAGTCTTTTATACTAGTAGCTACTGAGACATCGAAAGTTTTAAATATGATTAAATATACAAACGTGTCCCTTCGCCGTATTATTATAATGTAGAGACAGCAGCAGATGTATTTGTAACTTAATAAAACTGTAATGGCTGTGAAAGTGTCGTTAAGTTTGGGTGAAGGCGTCCGCGGCCCGCGCGCGTTGGGTCTAATTGGTAACTTAATACGGCGCCGGGTCACATACTTACATCGACTTTATATCACATATTATATACTATCAATTCTAATATCGTTGTAAATTGACAGTAAATCTGTGTATTACCTCACCACGACTTACTGAATCGAGTGGAATTAAATTCGACATTGAGATAGCCTGCCACATTAAGTATTTCATGCGCACTTCGTCATTGTCGTCATATAATCGGGTGTGATCCAGCATGTGTTTGGCAGCACGAGCGTGATGTCGCTGCAGGAGCGCTCGAGGCCGGGCGCGGGTCGAGAGGCGGGCAGCGACTCTGAGTCCCATACTAATGCGGCGAGTGTTTTTGCGCCGCGGCCTACGGTCATGACGCCCATGCCACCTTTACACGCTACTTTTTACCAAGCTTCCACATAACTCTGATACTTGGAATTGTAGTTGAGCAACGTTTATGGTAATTTCCAGTTTACTAGAAGTATCAATTACATACGAGCCGATTACGAGTGAGCTGCTGATTAGCTTCCACACTCTGTGGACATTCATGCAATTTCAGATCAGATCCGTGCGAAATTTTTAATTAATTTAAACATGTAGGTAAGTAGGGCGAGGAATTTATCAATTAAACTATTATACAGAGATACGTCGACACCTCAGTTCATTTCGTTTCAAAAGCGACTCGGAAGACAGTATTTAACAAACATTTATTTGATATTTTGTACATTTTTTTATTGCATACCTAATGTCAAAACCACAAACAAACATGTGCTTATTGTAATTACTTAAAAGGATAACAATGTTCATGAATAAAGAAAGTGTATTTGTTCTACAAGCGAGATGTGCGATACAGTATTTCTTTGCATATACTATTTCTTAAATGTCATAAAGCTATGTCATAATCAATATATTTATTGCTCACTTATCCGTAACACAACAATTGTCCGTACCTAGAGGGGCTTGCGCGTACAAAACCCTACCTAGTTATATTTTTTTCCTTGTTGCTAATGCTAACGAAATATGGGGTGGGTTTGTGAGCCAACAGATGCAACTTTAAAGCGCATAATAATATTTCGAACGACAGTTTTACTCAATAATATCCGACAACTGTAGTCGCGCAGTCAACTTTACCTTCGACCGCAGCCTGCAGGCATCTGCTTGTATTCAAGCACTGGTAATTGACTTGTCTAATACGAGTACACCGCTCCCTTCGGCCGCTCGGCGAGGGCACCTCCTCTCTCATATTCTCATAATTACTAGGCACTCGTGGGAAACGCGTTGCGATCACACGCAATATTTGTGTTTGGTTATTGTATTATCGATATCTTTATTTCCAAACAGCCTACTTTATTTTTAGATTATATTTTTCTTTTTCCGCGAGGATTTAAAGATTAAGGATTTTCATTTAGTATTTCTCATTTGATACGCCGAGTTTGTTTTTTAATGACATTATTTGAGCCCCAGAATCGGTCAGTCATTAAAATCTGTTTTATATTTCGTGTGCACCCGCGCTACAGTCGTGCTTAAGCCATCCAGCTTGAACCCAACTTGAACTCTTTTTGTCTAGAAATTTTGGCAGAAACTTTCAGACGACTACAGACACACGTTCGAGTCGGCCGAAGCTGACCCGGTCGTAACTTTGAATATTAATGTTTATATAATGTCAATCACGCAACTAGTAAATCCTCGTGTATCTCTAAGTACCTAAATCAAAAAACGATTATCATCGAAGTCCTTAAGCAGCCGTCAAAATTAAGCTTAGGTTGAATTAACGTCATTATGCGTTAAATGAATGAGTATAGAAAACTCCGCACTCACTGTAGACAGGTGTGAGTAGCGAGATATGGAAACTTAGCGACTGCATCGATATCTAGCTAACGGGATCTCTCTCACTGGTCGACCTGACTGGTTTTTGAAGCATAAATATGCGATCGCTCATATATTATAGACGACGTGATAGGGCACGTGGTGTTGATCGAGAAATACTGCAGTCTCTAATCACTAAACATGTTTATCGCTGTGCGTCTGTGCAGTGTGTCACAGGCATGAGGGGCCAAACGACTTTATAATTAAATCATACGCCCGGGAACGCATTTATAACGTGTATTTGCTAATCTTTAGTATTCATCTGCAATCAAAGAAAATATGTGAACTTATCTGGAATTCTTATCGATAATAATTATAAGTAGCGCAGGCGGCGCCTTTCGGCAGATAAGAATACGTTAAAGAAAGATCACTTTAAAAACAAGTTTCTATTTAACCGATTTACCTCAGAAGGCACATCACATCCATCAAACACATCCATCGCATCCATAGTAGTTTATTGTGTCCAGTAGCAATTTGTGTAGTATTGTAGTTCAATCGGCTGAGGGAACTGGTTTACAATTCAGTTGTAAGAGTTTAGCCCACACATAGCAGCTGAAGCAAAGCAAAATACTATAATTACTTCTGCCTAATCCTGGCTGTAAAACCGAATTGAGGCATTGTATCGCGAAGTCATGATGGGTATCTGTCAAGTGTTACTTAGCATTTGGACAAACTTATGAACTGACTGCTTCCGTCTACCCGAGCTCGAACGGAACATGTAAGCCCGGACGTGGATCATAATCGAAAATTCTAGAGCAGTCCGAAGCGTGTTTATGGAAGCTATTTTTCCGCTCGCCTATAATACATGTACGAGCTCATTACTGCGACATGTGGCGCCTTGACGAATCCTTCTTATTGAGCAAAACCCTTATTGTGATAGGATGATTTTTATTTTGATTTCTGTATGAAATAACATGCATTGATTATTTTTATATGCCTACTTTATCTAACTTTCATAGAAACTATTACAAAAAATTATCTACGTGATCCACCCTATTTTCCCTTCGAATTGCAATGCTCACGTCCGAGGGTATTCAATAAAAAAGTACACGCCAGTTTGAGACATCGCAAAATATACCGAAAAGGTAAGAAAAGAAAATTCAGCTGAAACGGTTTCGACTATTTTCCAGATCGGTAAGCGTTAACTTATTGCCCACGGTCACACACTACGTGGGTACGTATATATATTATTACGGAAACAAACTTTTCCGTAATATTATCGCTTTCATTAAAATTTCAATAATTGTTGGAATGTTAGTGAATTAATTCGCTACTAATTTATGCGCTGCGCTCGTACGTTATCGAAAAGTTGTTCAATTCAATTATTATTTCATTCAATTAGTAAAATGATGTTTGAAGTGATTATTTCTCGCAGAAAACGTTAAGAGGCTGACATTATTGCATAAAACATATATTCTGCGGCAACATATTCATTCACAGTAATTTATGTAACCGTTGGCATTATGTGCAATAAATTCTTACGATTACAAAACATTGTTCGTTACTATTTATTATTTACAACATAAAGTATTATTTATATTATAAATTACATAGTAATTACAGATAGGTAACCGTGTGACATAAATAAAGCGCGCCCGGTCGTAGGTGGCCGAGGAATGGATTGGAACTCTCATGGACAGGTTAATTAAAATGCGCTCAGGAGTGAATAGGATATAGCTCGAGTGAGTGCGCGTGGTGTCGACCGACGACCGCTTGGCGTTGCGTGCGTGTGAGTTCTGTGACACACACGCGAGTGGCAGTATCGCGGTAAGCTGGTCTCGTGAATCTCGTGTTCGGCTGTTTGTTTATCGTATAGTTGGGATGAGTGCGACATAGTATGCTGCTATTTGATTTGCACACTGTAGCGATACCCCTGAATGTGTCACTGCTCGTCGTTGGTTTGGTTGGTTGGTTTGTAAGGAGAGGAAGCTTAAGGCCAGCAGTGGGACATGATTTGGCTGTTACTTATACGTACCTACTAATGTAACTCACATATTCCTTCATATTAAAGTGTGACTGTTGTTGCAGTTGAACGTGCAGAGTGCAGGCAATGCAGCTGGCGAGTACGGTGGCGGCGGCGCGGTGTCCGCCAGCGGCGCGCCTGCGCTTAGCTCGGGCTCGGCCTCCTCCGGCGCGCAGTCGCCCGGCTCCCCGCCGCACGCGCACTCTCTGCCGTTGCCTCAGCATGCGCATGCTCACGCGCATCTCGCGCATTCGCACAACCACCAGCCCGCACATCACTCGCCGCGATTGCGCACCAAGGAGGAGGACCTCTCAGCGCACGGTCGTGCTAGCGCTGATGGTTAGTCAAAGTGGTTTATTAATAGCAGGTGCATATGTACATTACCAATATGATTTGCCAAAGGCAGCGTATCTAGTGACATTGATGTTGTTTGCGCAGGCGGTGGATCGTCAGAGTCGGAGGGCGAGTGTGGTGGAGGCGCGCGTGCGCGTGCTCAGTACGTTAGTGCTAACTGCGTCGTGTTCACGCATTACTCCGGCGACGTCGCTGCCGTCGTCGACGAGCACTTCGCCCGCGCCCTGGCACTCGACAAGCCTAAAGGTAAACAGACTTCCGACACTAAACCTGAGGCCAGAGCCGTCTCAAGCTATGCAGGAGCTTTTGGCCCATGAATTTGGGGCCCTTTTGGGGCCCCTGTAAGGAAAACGAATTATACTAACATTTTTCTGCTATGATTATTATGGGTTAGCTACCCGTCAAGGCGATTTTTACGTCAGAGTTACGATAAATAAAATTAAAATAAATTACGACACATAAATCACTTAGGTATGATAAATTACGATAACGGTTTCTTTCGGGATTTCTGTTGAGCGAAATTTTATATTATATCCTCAAAGTAAATTTTTTGAAGGCATATAATTGACAAATTAATCAGTCGTTCTTGTAATATTGTTGTTCGCAATTAGTTTTTTATCCTGAATTAAGTCGCGAATATGACCGCTCTCCGCTACAATTCGTAACCATTAGGCAAGGAATATTGTCGTAGCAACTTCAACGTCAAACCAAAAAAATATTAAAATTAAATATCTAGCAAAATATTTAACAAAATTAAAATGAAACAATTTTTTTTTATTTTAAAAATTCGTCTACCATATACTTACCTAGATACAATTTTCTTATAATCAGGCCCTAAGCTTTGTTTCAAATGAACGGTCGTAAATTCTTAGGAATCTGATTGGTTGTACAATCTTATAGCATAGCACATCTATTTCTGCCGTGAAGAGCACTTCTGTAGCTTTCATTTTTAATATCGACTATCGTCACAGCTAGTTAATAAAAATGTTGGTTATTTCTTCCAAATATGGCAATGTCGAAAATATGCATATATGTTATATGCGTATATGTACAACGCTATTGAAACCGTGGACGATTGCTTAATATACATATTAACGTCTCCTTAGGGCTTCAGTTTGTTGCTTACAAAGTTATTCGTAGTAGGAATCGTGTGAGTTCATGTGGTAGTGGTAGGAGCGAGAGCTGAGCTAGCGTGTGAAGAGGGAGCGCGGCCGGCGCGGCGCGGTGTCGGCGCGGTGTCGGCGCGGTGTCGGCGCGGTGTCGGCGCTGGCGGCCGCTGATTGATTCTATGGAGTATGTTTATAACATGAAGGCTATTCACGCAGTTTTTGCGCGACTTCGCGGTAGCGGCCCGGGACCGTATTCCCGCTTCGTCCTCTGCGGTACAAGCTGAATTTAAAACCAAGCGAAGCGAGAGCTGCCTGCTTATTGTTCTCATTAATATATCACCAGGCGACCGACACAAAAAATAACGCTCAACCTGAGAACTCCGAGACGTCCATCGTTCTCAGAATTACTAGGCAATAGTGGGTTGAGTCGGAACTCGATAGACAAACACAAAACACCTACGTTTTCCGAACGACGATTTGCGTGTATCTTTATTTGTTACTCGATCTCGTTTCCTCGACATTATGAATACGATCAGATAGGGAGGAACACTACGTTTGCCATTCACTTCGAAAACCCAATCTCTGCACCGAACTGTCTTTCGGCTTAACGTTTAGGCAAGTTAGGCTGCACTGCACCTTCGTCACCACAAGACAGTGATGACTTTATACGAATGTTATACACATAGTAAAAGTTGAAAGACACCACGCATGTCTATAATTTAAAAATCTCATAAAACTGTCATTAAGTTTCTTATAAAACTCGTTGGCTTCCTGTTTACTAATTAGTACGAACGCATAAAACCATTAAGAAACTAGCGCGAAATAGCCGTGTTCCTCGTCTCCGGATCTATTATGACGACTGCGTTTCGATTCAGACTGATTTATGTACTTTCTTGCTGCGGCGAGGCAAGGTGCAGCGACCAGCCTCGATTCCCGGTACTCGCTCGTCACGGGCGCGTTCTTCCAGGACGAAGCCACTGACTGGTTTCTTAACGACCACTCGCCCTTCGCCGCTTCTTTACCGCGAACCGCTCGCAAAAAAACAGCTGTACTTCGTAGAATGGACGACGATGCGGCGTGTTCTCGCGACTCAACTTGCTAGATAAATCATTCGTGATCTTAATTAAAGCCTTAATTGCGAAATAGAGCGCCCGGATTCCTTCAGCCACTTCAGTCACCGTCGACGACCGACGCACCCTCCTTAGTTCATTTGCATGTCTATTGTATAATGATATTGCAGACTGCTCGAATTACCCGATTGTCTCGGCCGCGATAACATACATTTATATCGTATCGAAAGAGTTATGGGTCGGGTATGAATGGCATTCGCAGAGACACGATAGAAAATAAAGATCGTCGATGACGCAACGAGCAACCGGTCGGCGGGTGCGGCCGCACCAAAAAGTGGGTCGAATTGTGGATTCACGACGAGGCCGAGTTCTGGGACATAGTTTCTCGACCGCGATTAGTTTGGAAAAACGGGGGACCATTACTTAAATGTCGGACGAAAGGAGCCGCGCGGCAAAAACGCATAGCGGCCTTTGTGCGGCGGTCAGCGAGCCGCGCCCCTCCACCGCGCCGCTCACCCGCCGCTCGCCCGCGCTCGACCGCGCCGACTGTATTCAGTGCGAACGGGGTCGTTACGATATGTTAACTACTGCCGCGACTTCTTCGAGATCGACTCGAAAAGCGAAGGACCGTCAGATAGCGTGACAAGGCGTTATTGAGTGTTGGTAACGAAGGGAGTGTTGGTAAACGTGTAATTGTTACTTTCTAGTTCTGCCCCAGCTGGACACCTATAGGTCCTATAGGTCCTACCTAGCTTTCAGTCACAGAGAAAAACGTCAAAATAATAATTACCTACTTTGTTGTTTGAATTGACAGAATTGACGATTTTTCATTGTTGAACGATCCTAAATGAACCTTCATTCATTCAATTCTATTGTCAAATGAATTCTTCCGATTAAGTTTTATTTTCGTGATGACTCTTTAATCAGGTATAGGTACCGGTTACCTACCTGCTGCGTACTACGTACGCGAATGTTTCGAATCTTATTTTATACATTTATTAGGAGATTAATGTAATTTGTATATACCTACCTTGTAACTGACTATTAAAGAATATTTTTTTTTATAGTTCTTTACGAACTTCAATACAAGATTATATAGGTACCTAGATGATAAAAAAGCGTGGAGCTAATGCTTGTTCACTTCCAGGTAGGATATATTATATACTACATATATAATTATATTTAACAAACATAACTTTGTATTTTAAATGTTGAAAAAGATACCTAACTACTAAGTTTCTTCTTTCGCGGTAGAACCGCTACATTCCGAACCGGTGCTAGCTTCACTTAATAGGTATAGTTTGATGAAGTTTGATGAAGATTCAAAAGTGCTTGTAAAAGCCTACTTCAATAAAGCATATTTTTAATTTTGACCAATCGATGAGAACAATGCCGTCTTATTTCCAGACCGGCTGAGGGTTTTGCCCGCCCCCACCCTCCGCCGTACTCTCTCGCCAAGTACAAAACTACAATGACGTATTTCAATTTCACCGGTGAGGGAGCGAGTAATTACATATTTATTTGCTCATTTATTTGTGCCTTCATAAAGAAATAACCTCTCAGAGCAGCGACTCTCGCCCGCTGTAGAATGTAATTGTAATCGTCATATTCGCATGTTGATTAACTTTTGAGTAAAACTGCTAATAAATAGGAGTCGAATAGAATTCTGACATTCTTTTGTTTTAAAATGTTTTCCGTTGTTTTCCAGGACGCAATATGCAATGTTTGAAACTAGTACGTACTACCAAGTACCTTGTAATGTTTAATTAAAATGCAATTTTGGAAAGTTTCGTATCATTCCGCGAACAGTTAGATGGAAGAAACAACAAGACAAACAAGATTTTTATCACTATTGAAAATATTATCATGTTCATGTTAAAATATATTTCATAAATCTGGAAGTGGCAATTTTACACAATAGAAATGGTATTAGAATAGAAGTACCGTTTGCACGTACTCGCTGATTAGTTTCAATATATTATATACCTATATGTATACATGTACCTACCTACTCGTTCCACGCTTCACACGTTCTTAAAGAAAGCAGATATATATAAATAATTAAACAGGTGTTTTGTAAAAACGAAATATTTACCTAAATAGTAATAACATAATTTCAATACGATAGGGGACGTTTGTTTGTGTTGATGATGATACGGAACGCTTGCATTGTGATAGTAGACTCGCGCTTCCAAAGAATGTTAGGCACCTGGTGTATATTTATTGAGTTTCTTAAGTATATCACGGTTTGGTGATATATGGTTAGAATGGCAGTTTTGGAGATTTATTTATTTACTCGTTACACATACGTAAATAAATAAATGGATGGCAAGTACCCCATTCAAATGGATTTACAAATGACAGAAAGTGCATCTAAAGTGTAATACAACTGAATTAGGTGTTTTATTCAAATGCTGTACATATAGTATCGAGGACAAAACGGCCTTCATTTAATTTATAGTCTTTGTCAAATGCCTCAACAACGAATTCAATTTCAATAGAACACCGGAAAATCACTCACAAGCCATAATCACTAATTATTATTTGAATGCTGATTTATCGATACAGTTAAATACGCCTAGAAACGAAGCAGTCACTCTTTTTCAATTATTTATTTGTGTACAAATAGATACAAGTACTTATATATTTAATGCAGGGTAATTATCTTTACCTTCTTGTATTGAAACCTAATACAATATATCTAAAAGTACGTACATAACAGAACGACTCTGTTATTTAGAATGGTACGGACAACACTTAACCATTAACTAACACGAACCGATGAAGAGAATTAACAAAGGCTCGTAGGTTGGGGACAAAAAGAAGGCTGCGAGAGCTTCCAGCGAAGGAATGGCGACGAGCCGCGGCCCGATTGTTATAAAATAAAATGGCCACTATTAGGTTCGTACACAACGAGTTGACACTATAAAGAGAGGAGATAAGAGATCAAAGCGGGCTCTCGAGAGACTCCCAATAACTCCCGCGACAATAAAAGAACTGCCGTTCTCGGAATGCGGGCCGTGGGAGCCGCGCTCCGGACTGCGGACTCCGCCCGGGAAATAGCTCGTGTAGGTACCTATTTCGAAGGTCACACAAGGTCTTGAAGTAACATACTATTAGCATGTCATGTATGAAAACTTTCAGAGATGATCAGTATGATTGAAAAGTAAAGAATGACGCAGGGTGTCAGATACGGTGTAAATGTATGACGTCGCCTGAGTACAGGCGGAGAGATCGGTGGGCTAACGATTGATAATTTGCATTATTTAAAATATATTGCACACCTCGAGCGGGAAGCGGAGTTCTATACACGCCTCCAGTTAGTGAGTATTTCCATCGAGGTTATGTACTTTTGGTAAAAATATACTGATGACGAGAACACATTCCAGTTTACAATTCTGCGAGGTATTGGTAGTTCTGGAGTTGCTCGATGAAGGTTTGCATAACTTAACATAGTTCTTATAGTTATTTATCCGCTGATCATCTTCACCGTACTGTTTGCGCTTGACACGCCATTCACGAGATTCTCGTTAACGAATGAGCAGTTAACAATACATAGAGAGTATTTTATTTTTTCCACCAGTCAGGTCCGCGCGACCACAACATTCCGGTTGGTCATTAAATTCAATTTTACCGAATCCTTGCTCTTGGCTTAGAACAGAGTTGATGTTGAATTGCCAGCTTTTGATGATGATGGAAACTCTCTTTCTCTTTATGAGTTATTCAAAATATTTTCTTTGCAAGTATTGTTTTTGGCCATAGGTATTTCCGAAGTCAATTATCTTCGTTTGATATTTGGTATAATTGTTTTATTTTTTGCGATTGAAATAGCTCGTCACTTGTCTTGAGCTCATTTAACGGCTCATTTCTGTTTGAATCTGGCGAGCGGCCAGCGACTGCGTCACCGACAGCGCCGAACCTACCTGTGACAGACGGCGGAATGCGCGGTGTTCGGGCCCTCTGTGGAATTCTTACTATAATATTTACTATATAATAACTGTCTATATGAATATAAAAATATCATTTTATGTTAATAAAGAGTTAAAAAAAATATTCTGTCCTAATAATTTAGAAGGAGTTTCCGATACTAATTCTTGGCTCAAAAACAGATAGAGGAACATATGCATGCAGCCAACAATCTTCTTGAGCTATGCACCTCGAACTTGGAAAAATTTGAATCCTTATCAAAGGAATCCACGTGTAACTGTTTGCATACTCAAGAAAATGATTTGGCCTTTGCTAATACTAATATTAACACAGTGTCTCAACCTATCAAGTTGAGTCAATGTTCACCAGGGTCCTACAACCACAATAAACTGGGGTTAGAAATAAATATAAATAAAAATGTTAAAAATGTTATAGTAGTATCTGACAAGTTAGGTCAGGGCTTTGGCTCAATTCTAAAAAGTGAGATAAAAAATGTATTCAACACATGCTCACCCGGGGCAACCTATCAGTACCAAATAAATAAGATAAGTTCTATACATCTGGATTCCAATAATATAGTTGTATTAATGCATGGAGACAGTTTATCTCTGAACAAAAATAATCTAATTAAGGATATAAAATTATTATGTGAAATTTAAAATCAAAAGAAATGCAAATTTATAATTAGTACATTTCCATATTCACAGATGCACAGAATTTACATATTTATGACTTAAATGTATGTTTATACAATTTGACCCGACATTGTAGCAATGATTTTATGTTATTTGACATTAATAAATTCATATATAGATTTAAGTTGACAGAGGGTACTATGTACCTACCAATAAAATCCAGAAGACAAATTGGTAACCTAATTGCTTACAATATTAATAATTATTTTATGTCTAATGTTACCAAGGATCATACGTATAATAAAAATAATAATTTAATTTGTATTAACACTGATAAAAGTAATTTAAATTGAATTCTAAGACAATAGAGGTAGTCTCTGGCTCAAGTATTATTAATACTAATATTCATTTACCTAATAGTAATTTATCCTTGGTTAAATTCCTAAATTTTAAAATTAGAAATAAACAAAACAATAATAATAGTAAACTTGTAAACCTGGTGCAGCAAAACATTCAAGGACAACATGACAGAAAAAAAAAATTAGAAATTGAGTTATTCATAAACAGTAATGCCATCGATATTTTATGTATAACAGAACATTGGCTTGTAAATTATCAGTTTATGTTTAACTTCAGTGGTCACCAGATGGCTAGTATGTTCAGTAGAAAAAAAGCTATACGTGGTGGCTCATTAATACTTATTAACAAAAATCTAAAATTTAAAGAACGTAAGGATGTTGTGAGCCTTTCTATTGAGCAGACTATTGAAATAGCCTGTGCAGAGCTTGAGCAAGTCATTGTTGTATGCGTATACAGACCTCCTAGCGGGTTATATGAAGCATTTGAGAAAATATTGGAAAGTGCATTATTGAAATTATCTGGATCAAGTAAATATATATTTATTGTTGGTGACTTCAACATAAATTTATTAGAAAACTATAGCACAAAAATTAGATTCAGATCAGTAATCATTAATATTCATATAACTGAGGTAACTTATTCTTAGAGCCAACTAGAATCACTGAATCCACTGCAACATGTATTGACAACATATTTACCAACTGGTTCTGGTCTTGCAAAAATGCAAAAACAAGACCAACATTGCAAGAACAAGATTTTGGGCAACACTAGCTACCACCTTTTCTGTATAATCAACTAATTCTGAAATAAGCCTTTTTTATTATTTGTTGATAGGTGTAAAATGCTATATTAATATGGTATTAAGTTTGCGAAGTCCAAGACTTAAGGGATACAAGTTTATCTCTATTTGTTGTAATTATTTGATGCGCGTGAGTAGTATAATGTGTGTCGTGTTGATGCAGAGGGCGTGCCGATGGCGTCGCGAAACCTGCCCGCGTCGTTCTTCAACGCGGCGGCGGCGGGCCCCGCCTGCGCCGGCCTCGACCTCTACGACTACGACCCCTGGCACCAGCACTATGCGGGGTAACGTACCTATTCGCTCTCAACTGCTATTGAACAAACATAATACTCACGTAAAGCAATATAAACTATGATGACGTCGTGCAGGTACGGTCACGCGGCGCACCGACACGCGGCCGAGTACCACGCGGCGGCCGCGCACCACAACATGGCGGCGGCGGGCTACGGCGGGCTGCTGCTGGGCCGCGGCTCGCTGCACGCGCAGTACAAGCCGGTGGACTGGCCGGCGCACGCGCACGCCCACGCGCACGCCGCGCACGCGCACCACGCGCACGCGCACCACGCCTCGCCGCACCTCGACCCCGCCGCCTGCTCGCCCTACTCCTACCCGGCGCCGCCCGGTCAGTACCACACACAATTATCTTCAAAAGAGCGTTCCTGGGCGCGTGTTCTATAACTAATAACTATTTTAAGCGTACAAGCAATCACTTGGTAAGAACCCTAATTCATATGCGTACGTGTGTGTAGGCTTTTTCCAAATATGCAGCGGCAGCACTGCACAGACAAAATAAATGAGATGCCTTCATCTAAGCTAAGGTGATGCTTCTATATTAAAGAATCCTATTGGATTTCTAAGCAACGTCCGACACGCGCACACGAGTGAACCTTTGATACGCGTGTACCTGTTGCTGAGAGGTGAATTTATCTACCTACATATAAAAGAGAAAATTAGAATAGTTCTAGGCTAGAGTGACGTTAAACGTTGTTCTACGGTCGTTCTAATTAATTTTATTGTCGTTGACTGATCACATTTTCCCTCGGCGACGGCCGAATCAAAGCGATGACGATGTTGTTGTAAGCGATGAAAGAACACAATAAATAACGGCCCCGCCCGCGCGCCCGCGCCCCGCGGCCCGAGCCGAGCGGCCCGAGGGTCGAGCTGGTCTCCTCTTGTGTATTTTAATTTTCAAAGACATTCCGGCACCGCAGAGCGCAGATATTTTAATTGTAATGATTTGGCCCTTTATCGTATTGACTAAACCGAGCGCTTCTTCGTGTATTTCAGACAATCTTAGTACATCCTTTCGTCTGAGCCTTGGTCGTAGTATATTGTAGCATTACGACCTCATTGAAATGTTTTCATCATTTGGTTGGTATCTCATCCTCATATCGGTCTACCTAACCTATATGCAGCTCCGCCTGACCCTCGTCCGTCGTCGCGTCGGTCAGTATTACGTATACAGCTCGCGGGAGCGAGGAGTTTATCTTATGAGATACGTCGTTAACGATCGATGCTTGCCGATTAGGATAATTTGCTCGGCGGCGTCTTTGTGTTTAATATTATCTACGGACATCGCTCCCGCGAAAAAACATCTTTCGATTGTAGCGAGCCGGTGCCGCGGAGGGCGCGGGGCGGGCGAGGGGCGGCGGGCGCGGGCGCGGCGGGATAGGGCAGAGGTGCATAGACAGTCGGCACGCACGGGAAGCGATTACACGCGACGGCAAAAAGTTCCGCGGCGAGTTGAAAGGCGCTCGCGTAATGGCGGCTCCTCCTCTAATGACGACGATTAAAATTAATTTGCGCGGCGTAGGGGAGCTACCAAATTAAATTCTTGAGATCCTCCCCCGCTCCCCGCTACCCGCACCCCTCTACCCCCATTACCCCCTCGGACCCGTCGTCCTCGCCTGATTGATACCCGCCGCCGGACGCCAGCCGTCCTCTCCGTCTCGACGCGGCACTCCGTTATCTCTTCCTGAATTGCGAGGGGAAACTGAACTGATATTTGAAGTCTGTTGACCGAGATCATATCGACAAAGTTCTTCCTCTAATACTTGTGCTCATAAACACATCTGAGTGTTATTAATGTCGTGCGGGGGCGGGGGGCTATAGCGGTCAGTTCCCGATTCCAATAATGTTACTGAAAGTACCTAACTGTAGGCAGTGTCGCGATAATGCAAGATGTATTCCAAGGTTTCAATACCTGTCTTTGTACCTATACACAAAGCTAGCTGTTACAGACAAACATATTGTCAAATAAGTACCTATTAATATACAAATGTCGGATAAATAGGCTTGAGCCGACATTTTGCACGCTTAAGTATTTCATACTTGTACTTGGGTACTTATCTACTTTTTGTTTGCCTACAAAACGATTTGTTTACTTGCTTGACGAAGTTGAAGTTGCGCTCGGTGCGATAATTAAATACAAGCGGAGGCGACAGGGGATAATCGAACTATTATTTTCTTTAAACGGTTAATTATCTTACGGCTTACTAATGCCAATGAACAAAATCTCTGTGATGGTACTCACTGCGAATACACTCGGGTATAAAAACCTTTACAATTAAACCGAACAATTGCTTTAAACCGAAAACTTATTTCACTAAAATATTTTGGTTTCCTATGTATTTACCGTTGAATATATCTATGTAGAAGTAGAGGGTGCGGACTGCGGGCGCGAGTAGAGGGTGGTTAGAGAATATGTGACAGGGAGGGGGGCCGGTCACGTGACACCGCTGCGACCACACACATCCACATTGCACACACACGCGTGTTCCTATCGCCCTACCGTACGCCGCTCCCTTAGCTATTTATTATTACAGGAACATACAAATGTGTAGCTAAAACACTTGTCATTGTCAAACATACGCGTACGAAGGCGGGTCGGGCTCTGGGTAGACTCGAGTGTCACCAAATATTTGAAACACATCTATGGTAACCTAACCTAAAATTTAAACCTAATATTTTCTCAGTTAGTTGTCTTAAGTCCCTCCAAGTACTAAATCAAAACCGATTTTATTTGAGCAGGCTCTTATAAGTATATAAATTTGAAATGTCATCGTCATATGACAAGATTAATATTTAAATTAAGAAAGTAGATTCTACCAACGAGAAAGTCAGCAAGACGTTCAATAGTCACCTTATTCCACCAATTAAATTAATTCAGAAAAAAATATCCCACGATGACTAAATTCCTGAACTGAGGCAATAATGGCATGGCTTGTCCCCGTGGTACTCCACCGAACTACTGGTTATAAGTCAGTTCGATTAGTTACTTTATTTTTTATGTAGTTTTTTTACTTCATAATTATGCAATCGGAATTGTATACTTATAACATTACGTATTGTATTGTATCTCCAAAACTTTTGTAACAATTCAATTTAATTGTTTTGTAACGTTCTGACTAAATATTTAAGACATCCGCGTCAATTTTCCAAAAGTGCAGGTTTCGGTTCACCTCTACCAAATTTCATTAAGACCGTATCGGTGATTTGTCTTTATGAAATAGCCAACAGAAAGTTTTTGTAAGTATCGTATTCATAATAATATTAAGTAGTAGGTACGTTATGTTTGAACTTAAATTTTTTCTTGTAGTAGGTATATTTTGGCATATATTATTATTATATGAAGCAAAAGTAAATAAATAAGTTAATTTGATATCCTAATAAATCTGCTTTCGGCCTTAATTATGCGAAATACCATAATTATGCAGGGTTGAACATGATTGTCATAATAGTGACAAACAGCAAGACCGGTGATTTAAAATGAAGTAGTGGAATAGAGTAACACTCGTATATTTGAGGAAGGCGGTCGAGAAACAATAATATACTTAGGTAATTCCTTACGAACACATTGCTAGTATTTAATAAAAAGAGTTAAAAAAATATTATACTGGCAATAAAAAACGTAGTGTTGGTATTTGTTGATTTTTAATGCAGAACATATAATAATTCAATTGTATTTAATTAAATAAAATGCCTTTGTAATTTAATTGGTATGCATTATAACTATGTACGAAGCTGCTGGTTGATTCCTCTTGATTTCATTATTATCATTTGATGTTCAGAATACTTAGCATCAGTTTTTGATTATAATAGGTGATAATGATAAGTTACAATTTTTTTTTTTGTAATCATTTTTCAAAATGGCCATTCTTATTTTACAGTGAAAAAGCTGTAGCGTTTCTTTGGGCCGAGTAGTAATAACAATAATAATCTATAATACGTATTATTCTATAATACGAAGCTGGTAGATGCGAGTCGTAACAATTTAAAAAGCCTCGATGACATTGGAGATAATTCTTAAATCGAAGCGGGTACCGCTTCGATTTAAGAATTATCTAATTAATTAATTAATTTCGCTATGTTAATCGACAGTAATTTGATCCCTGAATGTAATAAAATATTTTATCAACAAAAGTAATTATTTACGTGGTGCAGTATGCGGCAGATATAACATATAATCTCGCAAAAGGAACTAATGCGTGCGTAATTGAACAATCTGTGTCTGAATGTGCGCAATTATTTTACCTAGACTGTCTGACTGTCTTTACATATAAGAAAATATATATAATTAATTGTTTTTATTATAATCGTACTATATTGAATTATGGTAAGGTATTTTACGTCCGAGCCGTGGTAGCTGGATCTTAATCTAATTATATTTTAGTATTGCCTCGAGTCGGGTACTTTTTATTTGAAGATTTAATTTTAAAAGTAAATGCTCCTGCTAGGCTTCTTAGGTTTTTAATTGGGCACCTACTCACCGTCTAACTCACTCACTCATTCTCATCTAATACGATATCATGACCAGGTATTTGTGTAATGTGGAATGACTTATGTATCACACAATCATGTCAAGTCATACAACAATCATATCGTATCAGATGAGACGATTGCAATGCAACGTTACACAAACACGACGCGATTCCAATCTATTTATTTAATTATTTACATGATACATAGATTTTCTAATGTCACATTTGTTATTCGCGTGAAAATGCGAGAAATATCTACCTATTTACTTAATTTGCATATATTTATTATCACGTTATATTTCAAAAACTACCGGTTCGCATGGAACAGGCCAGTACCTAATACCTTCCAGTTGTACCTTCGTGAAAAGTTGTCAAGTAAAATCATTAATTTCGATGCTAATAATAGGCATAAAAGTAAACTACAGCTGTAGCTATTATTTTTTCTCCCTTTCATAGATAGATATAAACATGCTACAGGAGTTATCTATAAAAGATAGAAATGTACTGTCGTTGACTATTCTGTATAAATTTGCACCTAAAGCGACAATTTTCTCGTCGACTACGTTATGATACTGAGCTGCATGCGATTAGAAACGGATTCGGCCTTTTGGAACAGAGACGAGCGGTCGGGCCGCCAGCCGTCGCGTCGGCAGGCCCGCGGCGATGACTCGCGAGTCGCGAGACGTCGATGCTTGTTTAGTATCGTGATTTGCTAATGCATTATTTTAAAGATAAGATTAGTAATTTTGATGGGTCAGTCACACAAAATAATTCCTGCAGTTGAATTTACATAGGTAAAGAAATAGGATAAAACTACACACAAACACTAACTACATAAATCTACATGGATATGATCTGCTAACAATTTATAACAATTTTGTTTTTGCGTATAATTGTTATTGAGGAATTATTAGTTATGATCCGTTATATTACCTAGATAGGTATTATTTTAGGAGTACCTAATCTCTAGTGCGGCTGGTATTCTAGATTAGTAGAGTGAATAAACAAAGAGTGTACTAGAGTTTGAGAACACACTTGTATTCATGTTCTCAATCTTCTCAATTTGATACCCTGTCATGGAAAAATTTCAATGTGACTACAGTGGACACATTTTGTGACATTACTAAAAATAGACGGCCCTTCTTAATTATGAAAGTAGCATCGCTGTTTAACACTGACACAAATCTTTTAATCACATTTTTTTCTATTGGAATATTGTAGTTTCTGTACTATTTTATAATCCGTTCTTCATTTAATTACATTGTCAGAGGTCCCATGTCATCTAATTTTACTGAATATATATGTTCAGTGATTTACAATGTAGGTACCTAAGTATGTAGATGTACCTAACTCGAACAATATTTTCAGAAACAATACTCTATGATATGCTTCTTATTATTGTTTGTTTAATTTCTGTTAGGTGTTGAGATCTTGATAACTAGGTAAATAATAAATATTACTTATTACAAGTTTTAATTTTTCTACTAAATTGTATGCTCTGGAAAGTTAGCCCCGATTTTTCCGAGTAAAAAATAAAACAAAACAGACAAAGCTGATGGCAAAATGTCCAGTGTCCGGCATGCAAGCACCCGGCGTGTACCAGGATCGCAGAGGCAGCAGGCGGTAGCGGGCGTTGGAGGCGCGATGGCGCGGGGGCGGCGGGCGGTCCCATGGCGACCAATAGCGGCGCGCTGACCACTGCCGCCCGCGGTCGATAGCGCGGGAAGGGCGCGCGGCGCGCGGGGGTGGGCGACAGTAAATCACGCGCGCTGTCAATTACCGGCCGGCCGTCGCTGCCCGTCGCCCGCCACCCGCAATTAACCGGCCGTCGGCACCACAACTTTAATTAATGCCTCTATTGTCGCACGGTTTCTGTCTATTCGACTTCTGTTCGACCGATAAATACTTACCCGAGAGCCTTCAAAAGAGAGACTAAATATTTTACGGTTTTTTTTTTCACAAATTGAAGGACAAAAAAGTGTGTGTGTGCAATTTACACACGTTAGAAGTGAATTTTATTACCTAGTTCATTGAAATTTACTTTTTGTATTTTCTTTTCATGTATTTTCTTTTCATCATATTTCAAAAAAAGTTTCACTTCAAAAAATAGTTGGCGAAAACGCTAATTGAAAAATACTCTACATGAGGTTTTATACTAGGTATTTGGTTTTGCCATTGCCAAAATAATAATGTGTAGATTACTAGAGAACGATAGACATTCCTCTGAATATCTATTTCCTTTACCTTATGCAATCCTGGTGACTCCAATACCTACGTTATCGTTCCGTGACGTTTGTTGGCTTTCTTTTTTGTCGGATCTCCGAAGAAGGCCGAGTGTACGACGGACGTGTCCGGGGGCTCACTCGGTCGGTGATGTTTGATGATGTGAAGGATCCGATGCAGGAGATAGCGGGCGAGTCATTTATAACAATCAGTGTGGCAGCGCGTCGCGCCCTGACGTGCAATCAATCGGAGTCGCGTCGCGTCGTGACATCCACTTTGTTTCATTTGCTTCTTTTTTAACTTTTTATTATGTTTGCGTTATTGAATAGGCATGTTTTAAAAATTGCGATATTCTATTATAGGTATATAGGTAAACCGGTATGTAACAAAACTTTAAAATGATTCCTTTGTCCTGCGATTGTATTGCGACATTTTTTGGTTCGCTTACAATATTAGCCCGCTTAGAGACTAAGGATTTCGTACCATAAATCTTCAAATCTTAGCGCCCCATATTTTTTTAGTAATAATGTATATTTACCTACCTAATTCATGGTTCTTATTAGGGAGGTAAATCGTATTTTTCCGTTGGCTTTAACTAACAGTAAAAAAATAAATCAAGTAAAACATGTGAAGAAACCTGTATAATAAAAAATATATTATTTAAGTAAATTAGCGTTAGCAAACGTGTGCCGCCCTCCACCCGCACTGGAAACCGTAGGTACGACAAGTATCTACCTACTGGTATGATATCTATGCTTATATTATAAAGAGGATGGATTTGATTGTTTTTAATGGATAAACACAAAAACTACTCAAGCGATACTAAAAATTCTTTCAGATCTGGAACGCTATGATATTCCGGAGTAAAAAATTAAATTTATACGTAAATGGCAATAATGAAGCACAGAGTGGCAAAAATGTACTCATAAAATATGTAATTATTTATCGTGCGCTGAGAAAACTCATAATGTTGTACGTAGTACCTACATGTCTGCAATATGAATAATTACTCACGAGAAAGTTTGCGGAGTTGTATATGTTGTTACTATTATAGTTATATACTATTATAGCGCAACAATAATCTCTGTTTGTTCAAATTAGTCCGTTAAAACACGAGTAAGTAGGTACTTACAATGAAACAGTCGCTTTCTGTTTCTGTCTGTGTCTCGCCTTCTTCCGTTGAACCAGTCGACAGATTTTAATAAGCTTTTCACAAATAGAAAGAGCGATAAATGAGGAACGGTTCCGTATATAATTTTTAAATGTTTTGTACAAAGTGGTTAAACTATGACTATTCGCTTACATGGCTAACGCTGACAAAAACTTCCGAGACACATTAAAACAACGTTCTAGCAAAATGGTAGGTCTTCACAAAGCCTTCAAAAAAGTCAGCGACAACATGTGTCTATCTTAGCTGCCTTTTAAGGTTATCCTAATCATTTTTATCTGTTACAAATAGGTTGTTTGCGAGGCCGTTTTCTCCAATTCATAAAAGATCCATAGAGTATTCGAATATGATTTGTAACATCTCATCTTGGTAATAAACAACACCAACATTATATTATCTCGGAAAATTGCTTCGAGCCATCTGCCAGCTGAGGAATTAGACGCTACTGAGTAAGAGTGCCTCGAACCGACAGCTGCTGAAACGAATTTATAATAAAACTCATTCAAATTTACTCAATTATTTAATTTTTTGAATGTTACGGTGTTTTCTCGTTTCACACTCGATTGACAGGGAAAGTTTTTGGATTAGTTGGTAACTTTGTACGTTTTTATCACAATAAATCATTTTTTAGGTAAGTAAGTTGTAGGTACCGAATATATATTATCTAATTATCTATACGATCATATGGGCTATGTACGATCTATCATGGTGTGCAAATTATCTCAATTCTATGGGCTAGAGTATATCGTTATTGAATTGTAGCGATTTTATTTTAAATCATGCACATGCAAATACTTCCCGGGAGCCGTGCCGTGAATTGTCTTTAACGCGATAAAATTCAAATGAAAATTTTAGAAGATCTGATCGTGTCCAAATTATGTGCAAAGAAAAAATCGTTCAATGGGAAACGAGCGGTCGGACAAGCGGCTGTAGCGATAAGTTTTGAACATGGCAGTTAAAGTTATACAAACTTAAATCTTTAACCCGTGGACCGGATTCTCACATTTGATCTATTTTTTAAGGCAAAATGCGACACTAATATTTTTTTATAATATTCAAGTTTCTTTTTTATGGGAGACTTATGATTTATTAGTAATTAAAAACCAATAAATAAACGTTACAAAACAAATATACCAACTTAATACTTATTATCAAAACGCATTTCTCATTTTGTCTATTTAGAATTTAGACCCGTGCGTAGCCGGGGCGGGATGCTAGTTATTGGTATGTAGGTATTGTTGCCATCGTCAATTGGAATTAGGGTTTTTTCTCAATGCATAATTTGTTTTAATAGGTATACAATATAGGCGAAGGAACCTTCTTAGATACCTGCTACCCAGTGGCGTAACTAGCCTTTTTGAGACCCAACGCAAAAAAATACTGTGTCTGTTAATAAAAAGAGCGTAAAGTATGGACAACCCATCGTTGAACGAGAAGTCGGCTAGCCGAAAGAAGACACCTGAATATTTCTACTTATTATAAATGAATAAAAATTGAAATTATAATTGTTATGAAATCGTTCACGGCTCGCTAGGCCCCCTTTGTATCAAGTCTCCTGGTCACGGGGGTGCAACCAATGCATGGGACCCCATTGTTACGCCATTATTAGGTACTAACTTACGAGATATAGGTTAGCATGAGGTTCATTTTAATTATTATTATATTACATTACCTAACAACAGGAAAAGTATATATTTATAAAATTGATATCGTTGAGTCTCAGAGTACTTACCTACGCTCGACAATTCGCAACTCCACACCTTCGGTATTTATTTTGTATAAAATCGATTGGAGTGCTCGTAATAATTTTTTGTCTCGTTTCATAGTTTAGCTTACTCAGTCTCTGGATAGGGGAGAAGATAGTCTTAATGCAGCTGATATGCAGACACGACACATACCGGTGATAAGCCGTGCTTGTTATCAATCGCCCGATTGTAGAAAGTCAAATGTTTGTCTGTTGAGATCCCTAGTCGGAGTTGTACGGAGAACAGTCCTAGTACTTAGTAGAAACAGACGCAGTGGGTACGACGAGGCGTACCTACCTACCTTATGATTCTTTTGTTTTTAAGACAGTCCTATGCTTTTATCAACCAAATAAAATGAAC
Source organism: Vanessa tameamea (assembly GCF_037043105.1). NCBI lineage: Eukaryota > Metazoa > Arthropoda > Insecta > Lepidoptera > Nymphalidae > Vanessa > Vanessa tameamea. The sequence continues at coordinate 14,001,128 of NC_087314.1, read as the reverse complement.
AACCGCGGCTTCCAATTGCCGCAGGCCAATTCATGAATTATTTACAAAAAAAATACTTACACCATTATTTTTCGGTATGGTTTCGGTCGACGACCTCCGTAGTCCAGTTGTGTGTACACTGGTTTTCATGGGTACGCTCCGCGGTCCCGGGTTCGATTCCCGGCCGAGTCGATGTAGAAAAAAATCATTAGTTTTCTATGTTGTCTTGTGTCTGGGTGTTTGTGGTATCATCGTTACTTCCGATTTCCATAACACAAGTGCTTTAGCTACTTACATTGGGATCAGAGTAATGTATGTGATGTTGTCCAATGTTTATTTGTTTATGTTTATGTTTATTTCATACTCCGACTTGCGTTTATTAGCTACGAGCAGAATATACAAAAATCACCTAGACCTTCCTGATCTACTTTGCAATCCCGAAAATTCTAACAAAGATGTTATAAAACTAAAGTTGAACTTATAAAATTATTAATTAATTTCCGTTATAATTGTAAGATACTCTAGAAGTACTATGGAAAATTTATATAAAAAAAAAATGTTTTTTTAAATCAACGTCAACTGACAAACTGACGTCAAAATGACGACGTGGGTCTAATAGTGATATACATCGCTGCAAGTGTCGGTCTTTCTGGTGTTAGAGCGGCGTGGGAGTTCGTATCTTTTATCGCCGGAAACTCTCAATTGTTAAAAGCTTCTAGCAACTATAGATAACACATGATACATGATCATTAATACGTCAATGGCAAGAAGAAAATGAATTTCTGACATGCCTACATGACATGAATTTGTAATTTCTTTAATTCGATTAATAATTAACTCGTGTGTGCATGTCTGCGATGTTTCTTTAAGATGTCTCTTGAAAAACTAAAATCTTTATCCCGAGTTTAAAAAAAGTTGTTAAAAAGACACATAAGAAATAAGAATGTCTACAATATGTAATTTTCAATTGTAAATGTAATTAGTAACACTGTTCTCGTTGGCTGCAGGTCTGGAGGCGCAGGTGCAGGACACGTCGAAGGACCTGTACTGGTTCTGAGGGCTCTGAGGCTGTTGTCAGAGACACTGTTCTAGCCGTAGGCTTATCACCCGGGAACCTCCGCTACCCAGCGAGTACGCCTTCTCCGTGGCTACCGATAGTGCGACAGACTTCGTGTGAACTGTGATACGTCGGGACGACTGTGTGGGAATACAGGAGGCGAAAATGTACGCGAGTCGGCCGGCGGGGCCGCGGGGGACGGGAGACGATCGCTGTGCTCTAAACGAACCACGGGGCGGTCGGTGGAGGGACTGCCTCAGGTCGTGGTCGTATCGTGTCTAGCGAAGCATAATTATTACCAACCGGACGGTTGTTAACATTACAATCGTATTTCAAAGTTTGTAACATTGTAGAATGCGAGTGATATAATTCCGTCTGTTTAACAACGAGATAATCAATGGAGTCGTCGGCTACGGTCGCCCGTAACTTGCGATCATTTCTGAAATAAGTTTGAGAACGCGTTGGCGGGAACGGAGACGAAACAAAGGAACCGTATTCGCTTATTTAGCAATCGTGGAGCTCTTCGCGAGGTCGCACGGGACTGGCGTCTCAGCGAACCGTGGCGACCAGCGGATACTAGCTATTACTATTGTTTCATCGAGACCTGCCGCGATTGTCCAGTTCCGAGGAGCGCTCGTCTCCGTGGGATGTTCTCGCACGGACTGCGTAAACGAGTTAATGTAATGTTGAATGATACAAACCGTAACGAATCCGATAGTAAATCAGTCTCAGCCGCCAGTCGTTGTAAACCTTATACAATAAAAAAATATTTTTAGCGGAGTTGAAATAATGAACTAGACGTGCGTTGCAACGACGATGCGGAGTGACTTCTGCAAACCGCAACTTTGAAGAGCGAGCACTGCAACGTGCAGCGGTCACACTGGCGAGGCATCACGTACAAGAGTACCGTGTCACGTGTCACGTGTCCAATGACCAACCGAACATCGAGAGCGAAACCAACGCGTTATTGAATTGTTATTGTATTTCAAGATTTTAGAATAATTAACTGTATTTTGTCTTGAAACAGTAAAACGTTAGATCTCGTTTTAAAGTTGATAGCGATATCGTTCTGCCGTCGACGACACGACACGACACGACACGACACGACACGACACGACACGACACGACACGACGTCTCGCATGTAAAAAAGGCAGAGTTCAAAACGAATTCATTCAATTTACGCAACCGTCTGTGATAATTCTGTTCGAGTCAACGCGTACTCCGTACTATCGGCGGACCCCGTCGGGCCTCGCCGGGCCTCTCCGGACCTCGTCCTTCACACTTAGGTACCTATTTAGCTTTAGACGAGTATTAAATAGAAAACGTATGTAAATACATACCGTATATAGTTTATGAATAGATGATTTACGAAGACTCCCTATGTACGTACGTAGCGCGTAAGTAGTGTAGGTGTAAATATATAGAGGACGCGCCCCCCCCGCGCCGCCACCGCGCCGCCGCGGCTGCGGTTCGGGACGCGAATGTCGCGGCAGGTATTGAGGGCTTCGCTGAAACAACTACCTTTCTGTTTATATAAAACGAACCGTTGTGAAATCTTCTGCTAAATTAGTTTGAAATTGTTGCCATAGTTTTAGTAATTGGACGATGATACCTATTAGCTGTGATCGTAAACTGGACCTTCGCCTAAGAGCAAGAGATTGCTCGCCGGCGGCGCTGGCAAGATGTGATTTAAATTGAATTAAATGATGAAAATGTAAGGATGAAATTTGATTTTGTTCATTTTAAATCTACGTTATGGTCAGGATGTAAAACGTAGAATTCTTTCATACCCGGAATAAAGGTACATCGATCAATGTTAACGTCAAACAGCCCGATGAGAGCGCTGTATGTCCGTGTACGTATTTACGGTAGTGAGTTGAGAACGGCCATTAGTGTCAGGCTCCGTGATGTGTGTAACATACCTATTGAGTTTATTATGTTGTTGTATTATATCGATATTGTCTACGAATTAAAAGTGTAAGTAATTATGCGAATAGGCTCGTACCGTTACGTCGCTGTTTACTTTTCGAACGCAAACAAGTCGTTAAATGTAATTGAATGGTTTCATGAATATGTATTGGATTTGTAAATTAATTATTGTGTTTATTGTTTCAATATTTGTGACATTACTTTTTGTTATCGAACATATCTATGTACTTAGGCGTCTAATTATATATATCTTTCAACCTGCCTCAGTTATATATATATATATATATATATATATATATATATATATAATGTATTAGTTACAGCAATGAAACGCATCGTGCAATAAATAACCCTTTCGGCTACTGAGTTAGTAGTTGTACTCGTAGAGTAGTCGCGTGCGGCCGCCCGACCGCCGCGCCTCATTAGCTCCGCCACATTTTCCACTCCGTGCACTAGACTTGTTAATTTCACGGATTATTAGCGGCCGAAAGCTTGTACCGCGATAAAAGCGATCCGAGATACATCTCGTATTATTCCAAGCTCTCATGTGATCTTACGATTGCACGGTCAGCGGCTACGTAAACGTTTCTGTTTTTGAATATCACTATAAATTTATATCAGACCGAAATAAAATTGGACAACGTGGCGTTCCAGCTCAAAGTGCTAGGAACCCTCTGAAGAAGAAGGTGAAGAATGATAAGGAATGTCGCGAGTATTGTGACGCGTCGTTGTGCCCGCGACTCGCAAGGTCTCGAGCTATTTGTAGATGAGTACACTTCTACCAGACTACGTACGAAGGGCCGCTCGCCGGCCGCCGCGCCCCTAGCGGGCGAAGAAGTTCAGAACGGAGTTAATAAATATGGCATTGTTGCGGCGGCCTCTCGGAGCGGCCCTCGCGCGTGTCGGCCCTATCGTAATGTATCTATAGAATATTGTAAATAGCTTCAGAGCAGGCTCAATAAATATTAATTATAAAAATATATGCAGTCGTTTTTATTTACCCGCCTGACCCCCGTCTTCTACTCTTAATTTTATATGACGCAATGAGGTTATTCGCGCGATGAGAATCTCTGTGTGATCTGTGACTCAATCGATCCCTATCCGTTTGCATGACGCTAGCCTCGCGTCTCTCCAGTGGTGAGCCACTTAGGCGAGAGATGTTAAATAGCAGCTGTCGAGCCGTAAGTAAAACGAGAAGCGAACACGTGTCGGCCGCCGGCGTCTGGTGTGCGGTGAGTTGTATTATTTCTATAGTACGTTAATCACGCCGCGGCCGCGGGCTCCGCGCGGAAATAAACAATAGATGGCGTTCCCCGGCAGCGGCGGCGCCCCGCAAATAGCGCCATTAGCCGCCGCCTGTTTGTAAACACGCCGCCCGCTCCGCGCCGCTCTCACGGCACTCACCGGCGTTTTCGGACACATTCCGCTGTTTCCTCAGCGTGAGGAATAAATACATCGTAAAACAAACAGACGCGTCTCGGGAGTATTTGTCACGGCACTTATTTATGCTAATGGAGTGTTAACGGCGTCGACTATATTACGTATAATTAGCGGCTATCCGACGCCGTCTCAATTAGTCGCGCGGTGGTTTTATCTCCTTCCAAACGATATTTTCAGATCACATTACCGAATACTGCTTCGTTGTTTAATTATCTCGAGGAAGTTAGTACAAGGAAGTTAACACGCAGGTAAGTTTAAAGCTTGCAAATATAAATCATGATCAGCCCGTCGTGTAGGTTTTTTTTTAACTTTCAAAATCTATATAGAAGTACAGATAGGCATAGAAATTTTAGGTATGTACATCGATATAACTCGTAGTTTCATCGTAGTAGATTTTGTAGGCTCCTGATGCTGAGCCTAAAGAAGTCGGTACAGAATTACAGTTATTTATCTGTATGAAGAGCGGATAATCTTGGCCCAAGCTCTAATGCGGGGAACGGAAAAAAATATTAAGTATCTACCTAACTTTACCGACACAGAATAAATCTGAAGAGTTTATTTAATTGTTTGAATGCGCGAGTCTCAAGATCTACCGATCAATTTTGAAAAACTGTTTAATAACAATTCGATGTTTATTAATTGATAAAGGTGGCTTAGTATATTTAACAATACGTTACGACCCTCGGGGGACCCTCGGAGCAGTAACGCTTAGCGGAGACACGGCGCGGGGCAATGGGGCAGGTTAATTCGGATAGATATAGATAGATCATGTTTAACGCAAACATATCAGCAGTTATCGATAAAAGTGAGTTAAAATATTTTATTTCTCTTTTGCCTAAGATTATCTGGACATCATATAAAAATTTAAAGTAAAACTCGAAAACATAATCAGGTTTAAGAGTGCTTTAAAACCGGCCATACCCCGATCTGGTGTTAACGCAAGCACATCATTTTATTCGATCAAATAAATACTTTACAGGATTGATTAGATTGTTAAATAATTAATTGAAGTTATTTTACGTAGGTATACTGTTTATAGGTATACTGTATGTATATTGTATTGGTTGTATACGCAGAGAGAAGTATTCATAGCGTTTCACCTTTTGGAAATTTGGTAGTTTATTTAGTAGATTAGCAAATAAAAAAATAATTGATAGAAGGGACAATAAAGGTGGTCCTTTAGACAAATTGAAAACAAATCTATTCAAGTATAGTTTGTAATTGCCATATTTCGACTTATGTTGATTCAAGTTTTTTATTGAAAGCAAATCTGTTGCGTCCAGAAAACTGTAAATGCTTGGTTGGGATGTTTTACTCTGGACGCGATTATCCTATGTTTGGAACTACATGAGCAAAAGGTACCCGCTGGTTTTCTTGAACGACAGTTTTCAGGTTGATGTTTAAAAATAGGGAAACTCGAAGTATTCAAGTACTGTAGGTATTTAGTATTTATATAGATTTGTTTGCGGTGCGTACCTAATCATTCGCAGAGATAATAGCAACACGATATAGAAACCTCAGGTTTGTTCATCTTACCCCATCTTCGATTGGAGAAGGAGAAGGCTGTAGTTCTATCCGACCACATTCATCATGTCTTACCTTCTATTACCAATGTTTAAAACGTATTTCCTAACATTTTAGTCGTCTTAGTTATTTCTACCGAATCAAAGAACTTATCATTCATTTGCTCCAGGTTATCCCGTAGGCAGTCAGTCCTTAAACCAGCCAGTGTAGTGTGTCATATTTATTGTATATGTTCATTAAATTTTACGACAGCACCTCTTACCAAGCCAAGTACTTAGTAGGTATCGACTGGAGCAGTCCATACCGGTGACTAATAATCTGCGCAGGAGACATTACCCGATACCCGAATGTGAGGGTCGCGGGTCATCCGGTAGCGACGACGCTTTGCGTGACCCGCCTCTCATGGTGTTCTGTATCCTGCTGCTAAAACAACCCTCGTTGCTCTCTCCTGTGCAATTAGATCATTTTTAAATGATAAATATTTCATACAATAAGTATGAAGCATTTATAAAGCCTTTTTGTAGCTACGTTTACGTTTATTTTGTTTATAATCTGGCTTTGGAAGTTAAGTACCTAAGTAGCCAAATTAATTGTTCTCGGCTGTGAGTATTCTGCTACAGTCGGTATTCACTTATTAAAATTTTACAAATAGGTATGAGATGTGAATTGAATAATAAATAAGCGAATAATAATAATCTCGTTAACACAAGCGAATTGAAGGTGAATATGCGTTCCTTATCATGATATATAACACAAGAGTTAGAAGAGTAATTTTAGAAATATAAAAAATATATGTGGTGATATCAAGAGTTATGAATGACAGTCCTCATTACTCACATATTAGGTATTCATCATGATTCGGCGGCAACGTTTTCATCTCGAGCGCGCCTGTAATCATTAAACAATAACTCTATACCAAACACGATACTCATTCGAAACCCCCCTTTGAATATAAATGTTAAGTAGATTGAGATTACTTTATGGAAAAGCGACAGGTAATAAGAATTTTATTTCTTAAAGTGGAAGAAAGCAATGACTTCGTTAAAACCGCGGCGCGCAGCTTATTGTTCGGGAATATTAAACGGTTAATTAACTTGTACCCTAACAAAGAAAGCGAAGGTTCGTGTTCGAAGGAAATAGAGTCGAAAGTCTCTTGCAAAGAACGCGGACTCTGGGCTCCGCTAGACGTCGAGGCGTCTTGTAAGTGCGAAGACAGAAGCAATACAGAATAATGATATTCCGACGACGGGTGACGTGGTTTTAAAAGCGGTTTGTTTGCAGTTTCGACAGTGGGAAGTCGGATGTGTGTGTCCATCTTAATCAGAGGTTTGATTATTTTAACCGACTTTAAAGTGGCTGTATATTCTATTTTATTTATTTACATGACATACACATTTTAGTCTTACTTGTTAATAATAAAAACAATAAACAATAGGAAATATAAGTTTTTACTGTAGGTACATGATAAGATTTAAAAATTTTATATTTCAGCTAAAAATATTAATTGTTTAGTAAGACAGAGGTCTATTATTTTAATTAGAGAAAAAAAGCAAAGCTACAAACTGCCGTAAACTTCCTACAGTTTACGAGCTACCTGCTACTACTACTTCAAAAGTGCTCGACCACACCTACACTATCTACTTCCGATAACAACTGTTCACAACCAAGAGTAATTAAAGTCAGTTCCAAAAATCGGTAGCAAACCACTCTGTTATTTTTTGTCTCATGTAGAGAATATATTGAATGTTTTCAGAACAAAACTAGTTAGTAACATACCTAATTGTATAATTGATTCCTAAAACATTTCATTTGCAATATTTGTTGTTGGACTACAACAAGTATATTTGTAATATTTAATGATTTTCCAGTAGGGTAAGGGCGAATTGATGTTGTAACTTAATAGAACAGTCTGCGTGTGAAGTATTAACGTAACTCTATTTTTATTTGAAAGGGAACGAAATGTGTGCACTTGTGTTTTGATTTAATATTATATCGTGAGATATTATTTCTATATAAAATATATATTTAAAACATTAAAAAATCATTTTCTAAATATATTTTTAGTTATATATTATTCGTATGGTTGTTAATAATGAATACAATTGGACGGTTATTTGAGTCGTGACGCGGCGAGGGTCACGCCGGCTGTGCAGTATCAACTGATATTTGAAAGGCTTTTAACACTTTCTTTAATTAGCAAAATAAAATTTTAACGATCAATTGCTTGTTCAATACAGAAACTAACACACTTTTAGATAATATTACTAAAACAATTAAATATAATAAATTGCAGTCGAAAATTCTTAACAGAGAGATAATTTACAAACGCGTAGGAAGTAGGAAGTAGGAAGTTGGTAGGTTTGTATAAAAAACTTATTCACTAAAAAGTCCTGGATTTCTAAAGTGAAAAATTTTAAATTTGGGCGTTAAGCGGATTGGCTCTATTCTGCAGTTAGGTGAACGAAATTAGGTCATTGGTTCTTGAAATTAGGCTTTTAAATATCTTTATAACAACAAACAGCAAACACTAACGACATTCTTATTGACGATCCATAATAGAAATGACCAGATCGTGGACAAATTGGCCATAATTCATCTGGAAATATTTTAACAAACGCCTTACTCGCATAGCTTTTGTTAGAAACCAAATCTCACTCAAATCGCACGAGAATCACATCGCACTAGCAATAGAAATAGATTAGAATGATCGAAAACTAGAACAAAATGGGTGATAAACGATTCTCTTTGAAGGAGCAAAGCTGTACAATTCATTCATTACATACAGATGGAGACGATGCAAAATCTATTAAAAGATATATTATTTACGAAAAAATTATAAAAACCGCTATAACTAGAGATCCAATGGAGTAGGTATTATTGTATTATATAATTGTTCTAACATTAGTTGAACTACCTACGTCTTATTGGGAAACAAACTTCTCCAAGCCTAAATTATCTGTAGAAGTAAATTTATTAATGTTATGCGTGAAAATCGTAATTCGGCTTATAAATATTTTTTACTTCTTTTTTCGGAAATCGTGTTCTCCAGCTTTTAAGGTCCTGGGAAGCCATTCTGACTATGTATGCCTTGTCCTGCTGTGTGTGAGTGTATGGGCGTGTACAATTTTTTGTCGTACGATATCTCAAGTAACTAATAAGTAATAAACTAATAAACTAAAAGTAATATTTTTTTTTGTGATTATTTAAAGATTTTTAATGCTATAATATAAATCGGATTAGTGACATTACTGCGTTGTGTTAAGCCAGACGCTTTATTTATGTTTCGTTTTTATCAGATAAGCCGAGGTTCCTCAAAGGCGATAGTTATATAATAATAAAGTACATAATTAACAGATTAATAAAATATAACATGTGTTTGCACATCATATTTTTACCGCGGCGTACCTGGAGTACATACCCAAAGAAAATTCGATCATGTTTTTTCCAAATAAGTGTTTTTGCGACGTAACTTCGGAATTGTCCTATCCTTTCATTTTTAATCACTATAAAATATTTACACTCGAAAAAAGTTTACCTACGTAGAACGCCGACGTAAAATCAAATAAAAAATACCTACAATTATACAAGAATTATACAAAAAAATACACAATTAAAAAATGATTTTGACAACTTTTTCCTACTTTTAAGTTTTCCAGTGATATCTACAGAATCTACAACAAAACTCATATATGTTAATTATTATAATATGAAAAAACAAAAATTACTTATACTTATAAAATTATTATCATAATTTTTTTAAAACCATTTTTCAGCTTGGAAAGCTCAAAAAAAATTATACATATACATATATAGTCGTATTTTCGAGCGCTTTGAGCTCGAAAATAGTCAGGATGGGCTGCAGGGTCAACTGCTTGTATGTTAGAAGTGATTGAGTCAAATATGAATAGATCGAATTTATGTAAACAAAACGAAATCTTATATATAAATGAAGTATAGAACCAGCATCCACCTGACACGATACTTTTTTTGTTTTTTTTTAATTTTGGCTTTTATTTGTGCCAAGAGGGCACAGATTATTTCGCCAATGTCACGTGCGATGGAGAAGACACGATGGAGATTGATCGGTGCGGTCGAGATTACAGGCTTCATTCAATTTGAAGGCGTAATAGTAGTGGACTCTCTGTTAACCCGTAACCTAGAACAACACAATAATAAATAATTAGATAAACATAAATTATTATTAAGATAACATACATGAACAAACACAAAAATATTTACAACTTAATTTTATTACGCTCCATATATTTACATAAAAAATTACAAAATGGACCGAACACAAACATTAACAATCATTGAACATTAATAGGGCGAGGGACTTTAGGAGGGAGAACGTCATATAAGGGATGTAGAGGTTTGGGACAAGAAAACAGTATATGGGATAAGGAACCTTCGTCTAGGCCACATTCGCACAAATAATGATCTTTAACTCTAATTTTACAAAGATGTATGGGAGTACATGCATGTCCAAGGCGTAGTCGGCAGATAGTTGTGGTGAACCAACGATTAGCTTGCCTGTGAGAGAAAACCAAGGTCGCCTTGGAATATCTGGTTGTAGAGATGCGTAAAATCTACCTTTAGATTTTGATGAAACTTTCCAAACAGAGTTCCAGGATCTATCCAGGTGAGTTTTCGCTAGAGCACACAAGTCCTGAGATGAATTTTTAAAATGCTCAAGAGAGCCAGTTGTTACAGCAGCTCTAGCGAACGAGTCTGCTACATCATTATCGGTTATACCAGAGTGGCTTGGTATCCGGACAAGCGATATTTCCAGCCCTTTTTGATGACAGGAAAACAATGGCTCCCTGATCTTAAAGATGATAAAAAATTTCGCCTACTACGAAACGGATTTTCCTTAATTGCTGACACGATACTATTGTAGTTCCATAATAACTTTTGAGTTGTCAAACATTAAAAGCAATAAACGTCAATCAGATATAAAGGCGGGTGCAGACTGCAGATGGAGCGACACGACGGCTTGGGCTTAATGGCCGAAGCGCAATCGGCTTCATTAGCGCTGGCGGCGGCGACTGAAATGGGATCTTTTTGCGCACCAAACAAACCGTTAACCGCGATAGAGCGTGACGGGACCTCCGCTTTCCAATGCACTCATCATTACGATTTAAATACGCATAATCCATTATAATACTTAAGATATTACGTTAAGGCGCATTCTTCAATGGTGATTTATACGAACTATGACCCAAAGATGAGTCGCACGCCACATGTGCGCCGCACCCGCTCGTCGCGTCAGTTCCGGAATCCCATTCGATGTAATTATCCGAGATCTCATTAAGGAACACCTATTTAATAAGACAGATACGTCCCCACTAATAACTCACGGCGTGTATCCGCGTGCGACCCTCTTCCACGCCGTGTCTATTTGGAGCTGCTCGTAGTGTTTAAGTAAACAGTGCTTTGCAGTTTACTTTAATATCCTCAGGGAGCAATAACTGACTGCTACTGGCCTACCTTTGTATTTCATTTGAATATAAAAACGTTAGCTCTTCTATAGGTTCGTGTCTAACTTCTATATCATGTAGTCATAAAACACGTACAAATGCTCATCATTACGTATCGAATTTTATATGTAATAACTAACTTGAATAATAATTTAAATATTTAGAGCTCTGTTAAGGAACTATCGGAAGACAGACGTTAATAAAAAGGTCCGTCTTAATCCAGGGTGCAAGGTTTCCAAAGAACTCAGGCACCGCATGTTAGGTGGCGCCGACGATGATCAAGTTTTGGACCGTAGGTGAGGCGCATCAGAAGGTCAATAAAAAAATATTTTTGACGGTGATATCTATTGCCTGAAAACTGGTGTGGTGCTTGTACCCGGGCGCTGAGTATGTTTAAGACGGGCCTGATGATAAGGGAATTTTTGACACTATTTGTGGATATTGCTCTTCACGAATGTACTCTACGTACCTATGTGTCAATATCAAGATTCGAAGTCGATCTGAAAGTAATGTTTTTTTTTTTTGTAGAAAGTAATTAATAAGGACACTGCGAGACGCGTCCGAAAAATGGTAAGCGAGATAAGAAATCTGTCGCGCGAGATGTCCGCGCTGTCGAGTCGGTGCGCAAGCGCAGCGGTGGTGACGGCGATCGTATCTTGCGCCGATCGTGCGACGTCGTCGCGCCGACGATTAAAACGTCCTCGCGACTTAAACGAGCCGCGCTATCGACCATCGCGTTTGCGATTTATGCCTATCGCATCTCCGCACGTGTGCGCCTCGCTTTGCCCTATCATATAAAGGGCTATACTCGCCCTTAACTTAGGAGGCAATATTACTCTAATAACACAGTGCTATTGCGATTGGAAACAATTCACCCGATTACAATAGCGTTGACTTTAGTTGGAAATGTATGCGAGACGTGAGAGGCTCACAGAGAAGCAACAATAAATATCCCTGTGACTTAATTGTAATAAAATAGTAAACTACAGCATAGTGAAGTATAAAAAGGATCGATAAAGCGACAATCAGAATTAGAAGACACTAAAACATATACATGATGACGACGCCACGCAGCACAAAGATGTGCTGTAGCACTACGGCACACGATCGAGTGCGTAAACACTGGTGCAGGACCAAAGGCTTTCCGTACTTTTTGAGGCATGGCAGTGTATATTTCCATACTCCAAGCTTTCTTGACGGAAAAACTCAATAACTTTTTAATGGTGCTACTTGGTGCTTGACCCATGAATACTTTGAAAAATATGGGACATATTGGCACTACTACTATAAAGCCCACTAGGCCATGAAAATAAATTCCAATAACCAATAAGTTTCAGAATGTTTTCATCTTTCCGTGTCTTTATTTATGCAGCAATTTTATCGCATATAGTGGCTAAACTTTCGTTTTGTTTAAAAACTACTGTACTTCCAAACTTCTGAACGGGTATCTATTGCAATAAAAAATCTGTATCTATCTTTATTGTATGCGTTCATTTAAAATTATTTTAACTATTCTAGAAATATCGGTCCAAATTTAAAACAGCAATGCGGCAGGTATTTAAAAAAAAAAATTGAATGGTATTATTTTGACTATGATCGGGTAATAAGTAATGTGTAGCAAATACTTACATTTAATAAAACAAACACGTTTAAAATGTTCGATCTTTCTTACCGTCACTTCCGATGCAACATTTGTTGTTACAAATTGCGTAGAAATACTCGTGAGTAAAGGATGTGCGGCGTGACGAACGTAACGAATGTGAAACGTTTCACTTTTTGCGGTAGCTATCTGTTTAATGTTCTTATATTGTATTTGTACTTCATGACAAATGTACGAAATTTCGTATGGTGTAGGTTTGCCCACTGCTTTATGTGCGAACGGTTGAACTTAAGCCGAAACGTTCAACTATCGTGCTTTAAAATTACTATCTATAAAATCATTATGATAGCTGCCCCTCCTAAATTAGTAAGAGTAAATTAGGGATTTCATCGCGAGATAATTGGATGTAAATGTATCGGTTTGACCTGAAGAAGGTGACGGCACCCGACTGGATGCGGAAGTCCAGCAGAATATCGTGATTGTTGATTGATATAAATCTTCACCTTGCGATCTATTCGCAGGTACTATACTAACATCCATATTATTTCTGGTATTTATTTAAATGACTCGCAATATTTCCTAAAATACTTGTTTGAAATTCAAAACTCTAAAAGAAAATATTTGTCTACATGAAACGTTTAAAATGAATATGTTATTTGTTTTGATAAGGATGTAACTTTTTTGCAACTAAACTAATGTTGTTGTAAGTAATAACTATTATATTTTCCCCTATTTATAAACATAAAAATGCGTACTGTAAGTTGTATGTCGATAAATCTTAAGATATTTTGGAGACGTACAAATCAATCAAAATCAAAATATACTTTATTCAAGTAGGCTTTTACGAGCACTTTTGATTCGTCATTTAACAAACTGTATTAAGTGAAGCTACCACCGGTTCGGAATGTAGATTCTACCGAGAAGAACCGGCAAGAATCATGTAGGTATCTCACAATATAAAGTTTTTATATATCTGTCGCATATTTAGCTATATCACTTACTCTACAAAACTTACATCTTTATAATATTAGTAAATTTAGTTTAGTTTGTAAAGTTCACTTGTAGCTCGAAATTACTCGTAAATAATGTGAGTAAATCGACCAAAATCTGCGATTTGCAAGGTCTTATTGTAATTTGCCAACGACCCGCCGCGGCTTCGCACGCGTGCAACGCCGCTGCTAAATGAATGTCTTTATATACACGTTCAAAGCTTTTTTGTTATTAGACAATACAGACCGCTATGTCCTTGCATTCTAAATCTGTAATATCTTTGAAAATATCTATTAAAATTACACGCTGTAAAGGGTTCTATTGTCGTATGTATATTAAATGCACAATGTATTTAAGGTACTTAATTGAATAAGGATTAATGCTGTGTTGCTTAAAATCGCTTCGAAAATAGGCCATTATTTCTCGTAAAAGTAAAGGATAAAAATGGTCGTTGTGGGTGATCCCTAATACACATACATATACCATCGCTGACTTTTTTGTAGACCTTTTTATGGCGTGCAATATCTACGTTATTTTGATCTATCTATCTTTGTATTTTTTATTGATTGTAGCGTTCAGCCAGCGTTTGCAATGTAAGCACAAAAAATGTGTTTATTTACGACATCACATAAGAAACCTCTAAAATGATCAGTGTTTCCCTACTATATTGTGCATGTATTAAACATAAAAACCTTCCTCTTAAATCAATCTATCTAATCATAATTTTAAAGATCAAAGCATACACAGGGACAGACAGACAGCGGTAAGCGACTTTGTTGTATAGTATACGTTGTATAGTACCTAGTCTTTGAAGATGATTCGTTGCCTCCTGGCGCCATCGTAGAAGCAGCTAGGTGATACCTAATTATTGGTTTATCATCCGAATTAGGTACATACCGACATGTCTACTCGCCAAAGTCAATCTTTATGACAATTGGAAATAGGTTACAATCGACTTCCTAGATTTGTTTACGTACAAACGGACTTACACATAAAGTACACGTGGAGCTCATACAAGGCTTGTAGAAATCATGCAGCGGGTACAACTTTTTTAAAAAGTTTGTTTCTATTTGAATTAAGTATATTCCAAGAATATAAAAAAAATAGTGGATTATGTGATTTATCATTCATCGAAAAATTACAGTGTGTTCTTACATAAATGTCTGTGTCGCTCCATGGTCTCCTTAGAAGACTAGATGAAGGCGCGAGAGTCTTTGAGACAACAACTTTAACAAACAAATAGATGACAACGTTAGGTGGCTCTGATTCTGCTGCACAAATGATTTTCATGTAATTTTAACAAACACAATTTATTATGTCGATTATTTTATATGAAATACGTGACATCAAAGCGTAGCGTGTCGGCGCGAACTTTTTTATTTAAAGAGCAGGGCGTCACTGTAACACTGGGCTGTCGTGTTGCTGGCCGCGAGCTGCTGCCAGTGGCCACACGTACTCCGCCACCGAGTTGGAGGCTGCTGCGCGGGGCGGGGCCTGCACTGCGCTGCGTTCTATTAGCTACTCGAGTCCGACTAGAGGTGAGTACACATATTGTTTACTTGATATACTTTACTTTGTATTTCCTATTTATATTGAATTATTTTAAAATACTTACGGCTCGCAGAAACCTTTTGCAAAACACAGTTATAGATACGTAAGTAATGACAGTTTGTGGATGGAATAATCTTCATTTATTGACTAACAAAATGAGTTGGACATTAGCAGACTTCGTTCATATAAAAATTGGTCAGTGTTTGAGAAGGCGTCTCATACGAGCATGTAAGGTAAATTATGAAGGTAATGTAAATTCGCAGCTTTATTTTGTAGTAGGTCCTATTTATTTCCAAAGTACACGCTAATCTCGTGTGGCGTTGTGTGTGTCATCAAATTTATGTTTGAGAGCATAATAAAAGGCGGTGCTCGCTAGTGTATATGTTTCTTAATATCACAACTCCGTCTAGGAAGGTAGGCTCTTAGGCATCCTAGTCAATAACACTCCGATATCGTGGCGCCTTTAAAGGGCTTTAGACCTAGTGCCATTCAGATAGAGCTGAGATTGCTTTAGAAATACAAAAATAACAAGAATATATGGACGACTAAGGCGTAGGTTCTCGTACGTACTCGCCCCGTATGCACTGGGTATGTGCTACGGCGCGTTCCGCGTAGGCTCGTAGGAAAACGCCGAGACACAGGCTGTGGAAGTGTTAGTGGCTATGTATCGAACGTAATAGTTTTTTCCCTTTCATGGCGACACCGACTCACGTAATGAGCCGGCAGGGCGATGGCTCCGGGCGGCTATGCGGCCTGCCTACTGAGAAGTGTCACCGGCTCGCTGCTTACATGGCAATTGGAGAAATTCACATAAATGTTTACCATTTTTAATCGATGTTTTTTCTACAATATTATTATGCAAATACGACAAACTATTTAACTACAATGTCGGGTATGTGTTTATTTATTGTCGTTAATAACGCGTTTTACGTTGAAAGTAAATATTAGGTTTTTAGGTTTTGAAGTTAAAAACAAGGAAATCGACGTTTTGGGGGGCCGATCGATCGAGTGTTTTTGTTTCGTTACTCAGGATAATGAAATTGGATATGAAAGTCAGTAAATCGGTGTTTCCTCTATTGATATTATAAATACGGAAATCGTCATCAGAGTAAGCGTCAAGCGTTTATGCGAAATACCTTTTATAGGTACTTTACATTTTTGTGACAAAGTATTCTGTGAATGCGTAGGCAAGTAAATGCAATATTGTCTATAAAGGACGACCTTGCTCGTGTTTGAAATAGCGGTAATTATTGCTGTTAATTTCCTCATATAATAAAAAATAATGCAAGATCATAATAAGCAAACAATAACTTTATAATCAACATCACGTGGAAGAAATAAACTGGAGTTTACATGTAATTGGACCTATTAGTCGAGCGAACGTTTTGTTTCAATTTGAGTTACTGACGGATTCATCAATTCGTTAATATTTGGTTAGAAGTCGTTAGTATTTTCTAATTACGTATTACATAGTATTGTGAGCGAACTTCACTTTTAAGACAGTTCCGCAGCTAGTGTCCTCTAGCTGGTCCGTAGCCTCGTTCCGTGAGACCGTTATGGTGAGGAGGAAGACTTACATCTTAAACGAAATATTTTACGATCTATGATCGGCTTCCTCCTCGAAGTTATACTTCGTAAAAAGTGCTTCTGTTTATTCTTATGTATATAAACTGAAAAGTAAATATTGTGTTAGAGTCACGGGCTTTAATGACGTTCAATATATCTAATTTAATGTTACAAGGCTAAATGCTTCGTAATTAGTAGTGCTGCAACTCGGCCACACCTCTGGCCAGAGAAATTAGCGGGAGTACTATTAGAACGGTATTTCTCATCAATTGGCGTCGAAATCGTTCTCGTAGCGCGCTGCCACAGAGGACGCGTGAGTAGGTGCAGGAGGTACTTATGTATATGTACATTACACTTGCCGTTGTATTCCACTGCTGTACCGTTTGTTTCCCTTGTTGGAACAAAATAGTTACAAAACAATAAAACAGCGTTCGATACTCTCAGTCTCACGACACCGAACTCCATTAGAGAGGATTCGATATCGTACTCATTATAGTTTGATAACATTCGGCATCTTCTACGTATGTAAGTAAATATTTGAAATAAACTTTATGAGGCTTTCTACAGGTTCGTGTGGTGGCACCGCTCGCCATTTATCCTCTCAAACATCGATTCATGTCGTTCAATGTTTCGGTCTGCACCGATGTTGAATGAGCAAGTGTAATAACACGACAAGGCGCATCTCCTCTGCATCCCCGAAATAAATTTACAAAACAGTTGCAGGCGGTAGAGACTCATTTTAATGAGCATTATTTCTGTGAATGTGTCACAATAATACGACTAAGAGTACGCGTTGTTCTAATTTATCAGAATTACTCAAGTCCTCCAATATCGGGTAAAAACGTACCTATACCTAATTACAAAAGGTTATCTTTGGAATCTGGCGAAACAATCACTAGATCGGTACCCGCTCTCGCACGAGGACTTCCTTCAAACCCTAATCCCCATGTCAAAGGCGAGTGCACGTCCGCCCCGCGCGATCACCGACGACATCTGCCGCCTCTCTGCCCGCCGCTCGGCTTAACCCGGCTTAACTGCGCTAAGCCCCGACTAGGAAATTATTAAATAAACACGCGCTAACAGCGGCTTTCGACAACATCGCGCCTTAAATAGATACTCGTAATCGTTTGAGTGACACTCTACTCTTCAAATTGTCGGCGGCGGGAAGTAACAGGTAACATTCACTCTTCATACTTTTCCGTAAACTAACTACGAATTACAAGCACTTTTCAATTGTCGTTATATTAGTTTGATTCAAAATAGATAACACATGAACTATTTTAAGTTAAAGGAATAAAAATCGTAAGACTTTGGTTTAAGTTTATTATTAAGTTTTAGGCTATTCGCGCAATCTACATACATATGACCTAGGAGCCAAAGAATCATTGCGGTATAAATTTAAAGAAATCAAGATATCGACTGTTGCTTCTCAATATATATATATATTATATTCTGTAATGTTTTGTATGTACGGAAAAATATTAATGATTTTATGAGAAAATGTGATTCTCCATAGCATTGGTACAAGGAACAAACACAAACCTGTTACTCCTGCTACTCGACTGCATAGAGTCAGTAACTCTTTTGTGGGGCAATGTATACGGTTCTACAACAGGATCCCAGAAAGCGTTCAAAATGCTTCTATTGCCAAATTAAAAAAAAATGTTAAGGAACGCTTGTGTCAAAAGGTTACTATACAATTAGTGAGTTTATGATTAATAGCACATCTTGGGAATGAAACGATCGCCTCCTGGCTATTTCTATTCATATTCAATTCAATTTAATTAGTTTGACAAAAAAAAGACCCGCTGAGTTTCTTTCGCCGATTCTTCTCCGGTCAGGGTGTTTCCTTTTCCGAACCGGTGGTAGTGTTTATTTTAACTATCAATAAGTATCTAAGTGTAATGCTTCTATATTGAGTAAAGGAATTTGAGTTTGAGTTTTAAGTCATATTAAGACAAAACTACACAAATTATTTATAAAAGAGATATCAGTATATCGGGTGTAGAAAGGCTTGTAAAAGTTTTTAATATTGATAAATAGTTTTTTGATTTATTCGTAAATATTACTTGCGTATTCAAAAAAAATATCAAAATATACTTTATTCAAGTAGGCTTTTACAAGCACTTTTGAATCGTTATTTAACAAACTATTTAAAGTGAAGCTACCACCGGTTCGGAATGTAGATTCTACCGAGAAGAACCGGCGAAGAACCGAGAAGAATGACGATTCAAAATTGCTCGTCAAAGCCTACTCGAATAAAGTATATTTTGATTTGATTTGATTCCATATAAGGAAAATTTAAAATACTGCACTCGTATATCTAACTTCAGCTGGTAAATATCGCCTCATAGTCAAATGTTTCTTGACATTTGTCACGTTTCTCTGGTCGAACCAACCGCGAGGAAATCTGCGCGTATCGTTAAGATTCTTCGATATGCGTGTACTTTAGGGCTGTCGACCTCAAATTTCAAATACTAGAACTAGTTAGTGTAAACCAGGACACACAATAATACATATTTAAATCGGGACGCAGTAATAGAGCAGAGAGTAGAGGATGTAGTTAAATTAATTTGTAGTGAAAATGAAATTCAACTAATAATAATAATGGAAATAGTACGCGGGCCGCGGTAACAGTCCCGTGGAGTTTCCGTTTACATAAAATATGTATTTTGTCATTCTCCTGTATTTTGGTATATTGTAAACAAAAGTTGTTGGGTATTATTTATATTATAAAAACCATTTCTGAATTTCATTTTGGTTCGATAATGGTTTTGTTTTGATATTATTTGTTTTATCAGTCAAATAATTTAAATGGATGAATGCTATGTTATCAGTGATAAATATCTAATGCTATTTAGATAATTTATTTATTAATAAATTATTTCAATATATTTATTCATTTTTATATTTTAGCTAGATTACATTCCTAAGCGAGCCGTGTAAGCGCTTAGGAATGTAATCTAGCACAAAATAGCGTAAGGCCGTAATTTTAATGTATGCTCTGATTGTATTCTGTTTGTTTACCGATGACGAAGTTTACTATAAATCATAAATAAATAAGACCATGTTCATGCACGAAGGAAATTGACTTTTACTTGAAAGTTCGCTCTCACTAACACATTTCTTCCTTCACCAATCGTCATTTTATAAGATTATATTAAGTCATAAGTGGAAACCAATTTCCAGAGGAACCCGCAAACACAGAGATAGAACAACTATCAGTCAGGAAGTTTCAAAATTCAACTTAATTATTCGCGTAAGATGTGTATTTACTAACCCGACTTATCTCGGAGTAATTAATTACCATTAATTTTAACATTCGAATAAATCATTTAATCTTTTTAGTTATTTATCTATTTATTACACGAATATTTGGAAAGTACCGGTTCGCGAGCCAAGATCAAGATCATCAGTCATCTTAGTGTCGAACTCGAGTAGTCTTTAAACGAAGGTCCGAACTCCGAACAAATCGGAGATTATTCCGTCACGTTATTCCAATGCGGTTTGCGGTATACATACGAGTATGTGGTAAAATTTCGTTGAATGGGTTTCTTTATGATGTTTTCTTTTACCGTCGATAATGAAGCCCCACCCAGGATGAATTAATTAATTGCACGAATTCATTCATTTTGTGTGTTGTGTTGTATTGGGTTAAATGTAAATTAAATGCATTAATTCTTCACTAAGTAGTGAACCAAGCACCAATCTGCTTGTCTGGATTTGAACCGACGATCTTTGTTAAGTTTATCCTATCAAAGACCATATCATATTTAAAGTCAAGTTATAAAGCTGAAAATGATTCTTAATTATTCTACTATAGCATTGACATTTCTCGTTCTGAAATTCAAAATAAACAGCTTAATCGGCTACCACTCCATTAAAAGTAAAGCATAACAAAGGAAAATAATACGTCGCGTCGAAAGCGTAAGGCACTATCTCAATCTGCAAATCGATTGATATTCGCGTTTGGGACAAAACGCGGAGCGCGCGAGTGGCTCGGCGGGGCTGAGCCCGAGTGGGTGCGCGGCGACGCGTCACGCGACGTGCAGTGCGCGAAGTCCTCGCCCCTCGGGCCCACTGCGGCAGACGGAGCGGCGACGCAGGCTTTTTGCGAATCTCGGTGGCTCACCGCGTGCGCGGCACATCGTCACATCACATCGATAGCCATGACACTCACGTCGGCAGGTGTTCCTTTTGGTAACTGATCAACGGGCCCGACACGGATGCGATTGCCGATGTTAGTTATTCGAATTGATATGCGTACATAATACATGTCGCGGAGAGAAGGAGGCCACTCCGGCAGCCTGAGGCCCGATCTGTTTATACATTCTCGATGGTGCTCTAAGTAATGCTTGTATTCAAAATTATTTAGAGTAGAAGAATACGACAGTTTTATAGATGGCAACGGGGCGCGGGGCGGCGCGGGGCGGGCGGCACATTAGTGCGGCACTAAAAATACGCGGCGACATTTACCTTTGTTTTAATCCTAACTAAATCGGTCGCCGGCGGCCGCTCCCCGCTCAATAAATCCCGCGCGGAATGCCGCGGCCGCCACTCTCCGCCGTCGCTTAATCTCCGGAGAACAATTGAACAGATTTGGTTATCCTCTCGCGTATTTTTAAGACGTGTGGCGGTCGTTAGCCGCGCTCGCCTCCATTCTTCACTTCGATAGATTTGTACTGAATGTTCGACGATCGCACACGTGTCTCGAGACTCACGAGTGCTCTTTGATGGAGCTGCATTGTTTTGATTTTATAGCGATCCTCAAATAGTCACCGCATACATTCCCTTATCTATTTTAGTACTTTATTTCTGTTCACTCAGTATTTAAAACTTCACGGTTCCCGGTTTTATTGCTTTATCTTTGTCGGGACTAATAATGTTGACTATTTAATGCCGATTAAATTCTGTTCAGAAACTAATAATGTATTTATTTACACAAATGATTTGATAATAAAGTAACATGCGAACCTTATTGTAGAGACATTGAAAGCTGAATAAAACAAAAGAACGGTTCCAGTGAGAGATGTACAACAGTCGGCCGGCGCTCGGGCGGCTCTCGGCGTCCAGCGGCTTTGAAGTCGTCGCTGGCACGCGACCAACAAGGATCCATCTCGACGATTCATAGTTTCTAAGTGGACTCATTAAAATACGATAAAATAGATCTAAAAGCAATCCAACCACTCAAAAACAATTTATTTTTACTTTCACAATGTTTTTGATACCCAATTTACTTTTCTTATATATTTCGTAACAGCGAGTGTATACCTACTTGTTTTGGCCGTGCTTGGGCAACGGAGGAAACGGATATATCGATTTTTGACTAAGCATTCTAGGTCCTGGCAGGTAACTATAACAAGAATGGGGCAATTTTACTGAGGAGTTAATATTAATCTGTTCTTAAAGGAGGTATTGGTAGTAATCAAATTTACCAGCTGCGAGCGCAGGCGGGACTCTCGCCGATGCATCTCCACTGACATATTTACGAGCATCCCCCTTCCCCCCTCGCCCTCGCCTCGCACTCTTCTCGGTTATGTCGTCTTGTTGCATTGCGGAGAATGCGAGTACAAATAAATAAATCTAAATGGAGGAAACGTCGCGGCACAAAGTAGCGGCGCAACTCTGAGCTGTTTATTGCGGTTTCGGGACCGCTGCGGATTTGTCGCTGTAAACACATCACCGCGTCCGCCGCCGCGTCCGTCGTCTCTACAATGTAGAACAAGCGCTCATTGTGTATTGCGCTGATAGATTAACTATTATCTCTCACCGCTATCGCTGATTTATGGCGCGTCGTCAACTATTGCGTGCATAAATTTTGGACAAGCGCAAACAGTTTCCGAGGCGAGCAGCTGCCGCCGTGCGTCACTTATGACAGTTGGGATCCAATTATTGAAATAAGACTATGTCGTCGGTAACGCTCAGCGCAAATCATCAATGGGCGTTACGATCCGCATTCCCGCGCGCGGTGACCACGGCGAGCGCCGGCAATGCGCGCCGAGCACACGTGCACCCCGTGATAAATCTCCTTACATCACAACTGCATAAATCTCACCAGAGTCAACCCCCTCGCCCCGCTCCGTCCCCGCCGCACCCTGATAGACGATTATATATATTGTATTGTCAGAGCCGCTTCCTGGCGTCTTTATAAGCGTATTATGAATGGCCCGAACTCTAATTATACACTCGTTGCCATGTAAGCTTAAGATGATTTCCTGCTACGAGATAAATCAGCTCTGAGATAAGTCAGCCATCACTTCTCTCGAGCGACACTTTTATAGTATTTGATAGAAATAATTCTTTGCCGTAAGACACTTACATTACGATAATTATCAGCAATTACTAGAACTGTGTATATTATCTTTGTAAATTCACACAATTTATAAAAATAGACGTTGCTTGCAATCACTCAAAAAACACTGAGTATAAAGATTTATTATTTTCATATTTTAAATTAATCGTGTAATTAAATGCTGCCACTGCTGCTATATTTGACACGTGGATAAACCTGAAGCTTACCCACTTGCCAAATATATATTTTTGTAAGCTTACCTAATCACCAACCCAGTTGAAGCTAAAATTCGCTTCTATGACTCGATCTGGTGACTATAATATGAATGAGCCATATAAGCGATGTAATAATTAAAGTTTATATTAAATAAATTAAGCAGTGAAATACTGGCCTACGGACGGTGTTAAATTCATTTTGTAGCAAGGTTAGGTTTATAAAATCAGTAAAATATAGGAATTAATTAGTTCCGTAATTGAAACGAAGTTACACTCCCTATTATGTTTGAGAAAAACAACTACAGAGTTTCTTGGAAGTTCATGTCGGTACTCGGTAGCATCGACATTCCGAGATACCGGTAGCGCTCGACGATTTAATAGAACTTCTAAACTTTTTTGGAAATAGTTTGCTGGTTCATTTCGTTCCGAACAAGTCACACGATATTGTTACCGCTAATAACGTTTTGTGCCTCTACAACTACAAGTACCTAATGAACAATTGCAGTTCTTCAATAGAATTTATATTAAAATAGTCACCAGTGTCGTTCCTGTTGATGTTTCTCAACTAGAATAGAATCCTCTTGACGAGTTGATTACTTTACGTTACGTATAATGAATTAGGTGAGCTTGGGTAACTGTTGTTTAACTGGTGGCATTTTGTTAGGCCGTGTGGGTCGTAAATGATGTGCTTAATATTGTTGTGGGTGACGAAACCAGTAAGCTGCAGATGTCATTTGTAAAAAATACATCGGTAAAGAAGGCATATTATTCGATACAAGATTATATTGATGATAAAAAAGCGTAGAGTTAATGCTCGTTGACTTCCAGGCAGGAGACATAACATACATATATAATTGTATTTAACTAACATGACTGTATTTTAAGATGTTGAAAAAGAGTAACTACTGAGTTTCTTGCCGGTTCTTCTCGGTAGAATCTACATTCCGAACCGGTGGTAGCTTTACTTTAAATGACGATTCAAAAGTGCTTGTAAAAGCCTAAGTGAATAAAGTATATTTTGATTTTGATACAAGGGACATAACATCTTGGCTACCCAGATTGATAGTGGAATGCTGTAATGTAAGGAATGGTTATTATTTCTTACAGCAACAATGTGTTTGGTCGGTGATGACCACTTCCCATCATTCCCATTCGCCCGCCCGCCTATCTAATCGAAGCTGGCCTGAAGGCTCCCCAAGTTGTTCACGCAAGTTACACAAACACGATTTTCGGCTACTTACACAGTTGTCGCCCCGCTGTCTAGTCGCATAGGTAGTGTATGTTACCGCATGCGATTCCAACTCTTGTTGCAAAAACTGTATCTGCACACAAGCTCTCGTCCCATTTCTGACCGGCTACGTAGATCGGCCGGCACGTGTTGTAACCCGAGCTCACTTTAATGAGGTATATTTTAAAAAAGCGTGTAATAATAAGTGAGGCTTACAGTTTTGTTTGCCTTTAGCCGTAATAATAATCAGTTAAAGTTAGAAAGTGTCGTCCCGTCCGGCCGCGGCGGCCGCGGCTGCGACGCGCCATCTGTTTCAGGCGCCTCGTTACTGTCATAATTCTTCCTTACATTCGGGGCGTCAGAATCAAATTGTTTTCATTTGTAATTTATGGTTTACGCTCATAGATAAATATGTTACTAAAACGACTTCGCTATTTATGTTCATGTAAGTAGATAAACGAATGTAGTTTCATGATATTTTAAGTAGTATGTTGTAATCAAAAACAAGTTTATATTATAAAAAAGGTCACAAATATTTTATAAGATAATTGTTGCTCTGAGCTAGATTTAATAAGTCAGAAAAATCCTGAAAGAGCGTAAGAACCACGAATATGTTGGATAAAACACCAGTTGCACACCGACCACAAGAGTCTTGTTCGAATGACAAACCTCAATACTTTGTTTTGATTCGACGTTTTATTAGCGAGTTTGTGTGTAACAGTGTACACGGGCAAAGGACCTCTGCCTCGTTCGTCTGCCTTTGCATAATGAGTATACAAAATAATATTTTTCAACTTAATCAAAACATGTGCAGAAGACCTACCCTCATTGTCAACCTACTACGTTGCAACTACGTTGAGGTTCAAGTATATTACGTCATAATTTTGATCAAAACCGGTTTTGCTAATACCTACGTATTAGAATAGTCGGATCGCGAAGTCACGAGCCCAACTCTATTAGAAAATATATGCACGTTCACTAGTGTTACTAATATGAATAATATTGATAACACGTTTGCACCCGTATTTAGACGAGTAGGTAATTGCATCGGGCGCCTCTCTTGTCTGCGCTCTATGTACCCGCATTCGACCTGATTCCTTACCCTTACACGGTTACTGTTACCTTTACACGGCTAAACCGCTAACCGATTGAACCGATTTAGATGATAAGTTATTATTTGCTATTCAGATAGTTATAAGCGAAGAATATTGGCTACTTTTTTTAAAATTTATATCACGAGAGGATAACATTTGGCGTGCTATAGGTATAGCTTTATAAATTTAAAGCCGCGGGTTGTGCTAGGGCATAAAAATCAACAAACGTCTTCTACAATTTTTTATTCAACTCGCAATGATTGTTTAAGTTCAATCTTGCAAGGTTAATCAGAACCACTTGTTCGTACACGACTGGGTTGAAATTGTACACACTGTTTCAGATCGGATGGCATGCATTTTGATAGTAAGCATGATATAATTCTATGTCCAAGATTGTCTCCAGGTGAAGCTTTTCAACACCTAACAACGAAGCCACGTGTAACAATTTGTAAACGCAAAAAAAATTATTTTTGAAAATGTTTTTACAATTATTTTTTATCTTTAATTACTAATTTTATGGAGCGATCGATTTAAAAAAATATTTCATCACTAGACAGCTACTGTGTTCAGAAATAAGTTAGGCAGTCAGTTATTTTTTAACTTGGCCTCTTAATAAAACATTGATTAATTAGGCATATTACTCAATACAATATTATATCAATGATAATAATGCGTGGAATTAGTGTTTGTTGGTTTCCAGGCAGGATATATATCAATTTCAATGTACTACTTGATATTAACTACTGAGTTCCTTGCCGGTTATTTTCGGTAGAATCGACTTTCGGGACCGGTGGTAGCCTTGCATTTAATTCAATTTCGTAACATTCAGAGGTGCTTCTATAGGCTTACTTAAATGCGCTACCGAGCTATTTTATTGTTCGTATGCGCTATTATTAGACAATAATAATACTCGAACGTTAAATTACACGATGGCAGGCGTTGCAGGATTTTCGTCACGAGTTGAGTGCTACGATCAACTAGTCGTCCATACAGTCTCTTAGGTATAGAGTAATATGACTCGTGATAATATCATTGTTCGATAAGTTTGCGTTTCTGTTCGATAGCGTACGGCCGGATACACAGTTATTATTTGCTCGTTTCCGTATACCTAAATATATTTTTTTAATTTTGGATATACTGAAACTCATTAACTTAATGATAATATTTTCAAATGAAGAAATATTGCATAGCTTTTATGTGACGTAAATTTCCCTAAAACATTACAATCAACCCCCGGTACCTACCCCAACCCAGATTGATGCCATGTACAATTTTTAATAAGTTAATTTTAATATTGGTCAATGAGTTCACCAGATTGTATTACTAGGTGATAGTAAATAAATATAATAAATAAATAAATAAATATTGGACAACATCACATACATACTCCGAACCCAATGTAAGTAGCTAAAGCACTTGTGTTGTGGAAAATCAGAAGTAACGACGGTACCACAAACACCAAGACCCAAGACAACATAGAAAATTAATGAACTTTTTCTACATCGACTCGGCCGGGAATCGAACCCGGGACCTCGGAGTGCCGTACCCATGAAAACCGGTGTACACACTACTCGAACACGGAGGTCGTCAAAAAAATATTTACAGAGTAATCACAATAAACGAATTATATTGTTCTGTTCTTAAAAACACCCCATCTAAGGACGACCAATAGTTTTGGAGATATAACAGCATATCGTAACAGATCTGTAATCAATCTTGATAGTATTAAACTAACTATAGTACTAAACCTCGTAGGAAGACGAGTCGCAAAATGTCACGCCGACCGGCGACCGGCGACCGGCGACTGATTTCCATAGCCGCGGGTCGTTATCGTCTAATTTCACTACCTAATGATAACCCCTACAGTCCCCCATTCAGAGATACATGAATAATATTTCCACCACGCTAAGTGCAAATATACATCATAGTATACATATACAGGTTTATTTGTATGTTCGTATGTAATTTGTTTGTTTGATTTTCCGATATCAAACAAAATTTCTAACCCGATTGATATGAAATCTCTAAATTATTTTAGGTTGCGTTGCTATTACGAAGGCCGTGGGCTCCAAGCTCGCCGAAAAATGTAGAAGAATGCTTCTCGAATATGAGTTAAATTTGTTGTTGTTGAAATATCTCTCACATTTTCTGGGATCCATGATTCGGCAAGAGGAAATAATTGAATTTTCATAACTTAAGCAAGCTATTATCTGACTTTAGCACAATCGGTACCTATACATTTTTATTTCTTCGTGTGCGTTCTTGAACAGATACTGATTTTCATGCCATTTTTCGGGCAGAATCTTCATTTCGAAATGTTTGGTAGTTTTACATTGAATGTAATTCGGTACCATGAAGATTTAGGTATTAATGTTCATTTGGATCTCAAAAGTATATTTTTTTAGTTAAAATTTGAATATTTATTATAACCTATATCTTTTAATTTGGTGGATAAAAAAAAACAAATTCTCTCAACTTTTATATATTATATGTAGGTGTGAAGTATCGTAGTACTTACGTGTAAGTATGTTTATATTAAAATATATATAAATATATATACCTACATATTCACGAGCAAAGTCGGGAAGGTTATAGATATTTGTATTCGCCGGTAATTAGTTGATGCGTATTCAATTATTTCTACTATTGCGTTTGCGGTAGAAAAAAATCGGTTAGGTATCTATTCAAGAATGCATTGGAAATAATTAGTTTGTAATTACGTCTAAATGGAAATAAACGTATTTCCTGACGCAAAGGTATGTGTGGGGTATACGATATGAGGTGGGAGGGTGCTTCCTCCAGTTTTGGGCTTAAGCGATATCGACGCGAGCTCACTGAATAAAAATTTAGAAGGAATCTACTGACGTATTATCTGAAGCCTATAAAAGCAATTGTTGTATCACGGCCACAATACAGAATCCCAAGTTCAAGCGTCATACATGCTCGAAATACCTGGAGGTATGGGGCTCAGCGTTACCGACGTACATTTATAACGGCCGGCTATTCTCTTGTCTAGCGCTGCATCGCGTCGCGCGATCTTATCTCATCTCAGTTTGCAGCTGATTTGCATACCCATACGGCTGTGTTCCGTATACAGGCACACGCACACGTTGACGCAGCCGGCGTGGGCGGGGCCGCAGCTCGCCACGCCTACACCACCAGCTCCTGCCGTGACGTCACTGACTCGATAATGCAAGGAGGGCTGCGAGACGACATCTAGTCCGTTAATGAAAATAATGTCCGTGCAAGTTTAGAAATGTAATCTTCATTACAGCATACCTACTTAGGTGTATACCTGGGTATACTGGGCACACCTAAACCTAGTGAGCAGAATAGAATATGTGGTAGATAGTAGTCGTGGGTGTACTTCAGTTGACTTTAGGCAAGCGCGAGCCATGACGGCAGTAGGTAATTCAATTACCTATTTTAAAATATGTTTTCGGAAATAGACGTGATATTGATATTCGTTAAATGAGGACGCGCCGCTTAAAAATATCTAAACAAGTGCTATTGTAACGAATATTCTCATTCGCGTTCACAAAACTTTGAAACAATCATGAGAACAATTTAAATATTAATATTAAATATAAATTATGCATGAAATATTTTAAAATGTATCTTATTTTTAAAACATACATAATAATACTAGTACCCGTCCCGACTTCACACGGGAATAACAAACATAAAAAAAGCAATTCTTGTTTTTTCCGGCTTAGAAAGATGAAATCTCGGCTCATCTCCACTATGATACGCATGTAAATATAAACCTTGCCCTTGTACACTCCAATCACTCCTGAGACGACCGCGTCGAAGCCGTTGCGTAAAAGAATCCAGCATACAGACGGCAGGAAGTGACTTTGTTTTATACTATGTACCTTATCAACTTGTACTTAATTGGAGCTTGCGCTAGAGCCTTGACAGATCATTCATATTATCTTATAGCTTACAATGATATATCCATTATAAACAAATACAGCAAATATTTGCAGGTTCCAATTGGCACCTTTAGTCTGTTCCTGTTATATGTTTGTTCCGTTCCTACTATAAAAGTATGTTGGTATATTATTTTTACAACGTATATATAAGTGGCCTTTTAGAGACTAGGCTTGGAGCTTATTACACCACACTGCTTCAATTTTGTCGGACATATGCAATTTTCCTCGCGATGAAATAAAATAAGGGCATATTTGTCATCACAAGCTCAGTGTCAATGTTTTGGTACACGTTTCCTACATACTCGTTCATCTCGGTTCGTTGTTATCTGTGGACATAAATGAGACCAGGGAAGTTTAGATAAACGGATCAGGACTCAGTCAGTTCGCGTCGAGCGGATCAAATTAATTTCCAAAACTTAAGGTTGTCAAAAATTTTTAAAGGAAAGAAAACTGAGTGTGCCGCGTATTGTCCCATACAATATTTCCGCAACGATCGGAATACAATAATTTGAATTTAGATGTACTTATTTGAAATTTATAATATTTCATAGTTTATTTTAACAAAATGTCAATCTTCAAAAATGTAATTGATAGTGAATTTGAAAAGTTCTTATAAAATTGAATGTAAAATAATCTTTTCCATGTAACATACGTACGTATTGATATAATTTTCATGGTTTTTATTTATCTAAAATATAGGTGATACAACTAGCCGTTACTTACTTGAAATATTACTCTGACAGGACGATAATAAGCTGTAGTGTACCTCAGAGGTAGTGGATACCTAAAAATAGTCAAAACATAAATAATAAGAAATTAATTTTAAAAAACAATTGTATACTCGCAGCCCGTCTGCTCGAAACTTGATTTATTTTATTATTAGCTGGCAGCTTATTCTCGCTATAAACTTGTTCTAATTGTTGCTCTTTTAAAATTTACTTGTGCTATTTTTTTTGTTGTTGTACAATGTTGAGTGCGTTATTGCACTATGCGGAGCATGTTTAATGGATTTAGTAAATTTCGCGTAATTATGGTTTTATTGCATTTAAATTTACATTTGCACTCTCAGCCAATATCATAAATAAACAGACGTTAAATAATAACTAGTTCGCTCATACAGATTATGAACAATAGAGGTCCAAGGAGACAACCTCGTGGTAGGTACTTCTACTTATAATTAAGTTTAGAAATACATAATCGAATTAGACTAGAGATTATTTCACTGTTTTCTTTGATTTAACTGCGTCAATATTAATTATTAAAGCACCGATCGCGTTTAGTAAAAATATTTAATTGGCATTTTTAGACAAGTGAACTAATCACGATATACATGATAATGGTTTAAACGTCTTGGAATGTGTCTCTGTCGCTGACAGCGTACACTAGAACAAGTACATTTTTGTTTGAATTTTATAACAAAATTTATACTTTTAATTAGGACATATCTAATACAGTAGGATACATAACGCATATTATCGTTGCGCGATTTGAGCAATGCTGTCAAGCAGCGGCCGGCGCGACCGTATGCGGGCGGTTAAAAACCGATAAACACGTCAAGTGCATGCATAGCTTCGTTTTAAATTAGCCGTGTGATCTAATGATCGATATTGGTGTGGCTTGATTTAGATGCGGGGCCTCGCCCAGGGGGCCGGGGGACGGAGCGAGCAGGGGGCTCAGGCACGCGAGGTATTCATACAGCTCTCTCCGCTATGGGCTACGCTGCGAGACTCGGCGATAAACGAGCGCATTTGCGTCGCATTATCATTTTGTTATGTCCGCTTTGGCGGCCGCGTCCGCGTCACAGCCCTTATGTCCCAAACCGCCGCCGAAATTATACAATAATCGACTCGTTTCATATCATTGAAATGGTGCGATGAATAGACGGAGCTCTATCGGGACAGCTGTAACGTGTCGCTCGCGCGAACAAAACGTTTTCTTTAGTTAGGATAAGGAATTCACGCACCTGTGACGTCCTCACATTTCGAACCGCCGCCCGCGCTCCGCTCAGCGCTATAAGCGCACAAAGTAGTTTTAATCTCGCATCGAAGTGCCCTTAAGGTCTCTTACTTAAATATATGCTCGAGAATGTCCACATTTAGCGTGTGTAGGAAAAATTACTAGTCAGTACTCGCTGGCGAGTGTTCCGAGAAGAGCGGGTGCGGCTTTCTGGGAACAGGCGGCCTTTGGCGACAATGTGTCGTCTGTATGTAGCGCTCGCGGTCGGACTCTAATACTGATGCTAATTGTGCCTCGATAAGGTTCCGCCCCGCGGTTGCAACTGTTTCCTTATTGATAGCAATCATGGAATTGGTTATTGGTTGCTCTTTCTCCCGACGTTTATATATGTATATAACCTATTACCTACCCATACATAAATACATAATAATATCAGTTAATTATATGTATTTAAAATGATTTTTCATTATTTTTGCAACGGTGATGGAAAAAACATGTTTGTCTGTATATAAATTGTTACATAGCTATACATTGATATATACATTGCACTGTGTAATGGTAAATAGAGTCAAAATATACTTATAGGTATAGTCCCGTGTGGCTCCCGTTTTGTAGTTATTATATGGGAATCTTATCGCGAGTCAAGTAAGTGCCACATAAGCCGACTCTTTTATTGTAAAGCGCATTCATTTGTACAACAAGAACTAGGCGTCTCAACAACAAGTATCGTGGCAGAGAACTAACCTGCAACAGTATGCCACCGAAGAGGGTAGCGTCCAACCAGCGTCAACACTAAATATATCGAATAGAATTAGGTGTGGCGATCAAATCCACAAGCAACCTGTAACATTTCAGATAGTAGAAAAGCTATCACCGGTTCAGAATGTAGATTCTACCGAGAAGAAAAGGCAAACCGATCGTCGCGACGTACAAAGTATTATACATATACTTATGTATATATCTTTAAAAATAAATATAAAAAGCCATTGCAGAGCAGCCTTTATGTTTATTAGTTAAAAGGAATGTAAACAATGACATTAACAATATTATAAATAACTCGGTAATTTTAAGGGCTATTTCGCTGTTATTGGTTATAACACTTCATTATATGATAAATTAATATATTTTACACTTCATTCAGTTTTTTATTAGCAGTGAATTCGTGCTGTGAAGTAATATTGAAGTCGGGAACTATAAAATTCATTCGGGAACGTTTCGAATGGAAACTTTTTCTGTATGTACCTACCTACTACCTAGTAGCGAATATCTTGTCAGCTGTCATCACGACGATTTTTTTTGTATGATGTGCTAATATCCTTTGAAATCTATCACTTGATCGTAGGGCTTTATGAAAACCCGTCTGGGTAGGTACAACACACTCATTGCATCTTCTACCTCCGAGCAGCAATACTTAGTATGGTTGTGTTCCGATTTGAGGAGTGAATTACTCACTCATCAAATCGGAACAGTTTCCAAGGTTGGTTGCGCATTGGTTATGTGAGAAATGGTTAGAATTTAATGCAGCGCCAATGTCTAAGGGCACTGTTGATCAGTTACCATCAGTGTCCATCCCGGCTACGCCATAAAAAGCCATTTATTTTCCAGTCGCATGGTAAGCGACGGAGGAGACTAGAAATCTCCGAGCAGGGCGTATGGTTGTAGGTTAAGTGAATACCAATCGCAGAGTTGGTTCGTGGCGTGATATAAGAATGCGTGCAGTCGTTTTTGCGGTATCAATAAAAACAAACAATTTTACAATTGACATTTCGTGTAAAAATGCTGTAAAGAGTAAGTAGTGCGCGGCGTGTCGGGGCGAACTGCTACAAGCGTGGAGCTGCGCGGGCGCAGACGATGCCTCACATTCCTCGCGTTGTTCTGCTTTGCGACTCTAGCGCACCGCGCGCAGCGGCCGCGTCTCGCGCATAATTCAAACATTTTAAGACGACCGATGCATATTCATTCCATTAATTGAACAATATCAATGAGATCTTCATTTACACACGTACTTATTGAAATAAAGACACAACATGACGACGATGATAGACCGCACCGCGGACCCGAATAAGGGGACAGTAAAATCGCTAATGATTCATCATTACCGGCCGCAGTACCGCGGGTGCATACCGCGTGCACTCGGACGGAGATATAGACACGTAGAAGAGGATTCGACACGTGCGACCATCGACATGTTTGATCATAACGAAGAGACATTCTTCGCCGCCCTCATATGAAATGGATACCCTGTCGCGTACCGCGAACCTCGCAAGGCTAGGCGGCCGGGCGCGCGAGGAGGCGTGGCGGCCGCGGGGAGCTGCGGGGTAGGCGCGGGCGGTCGGGGCAGGAGGCGCGGGGTGGTCTAATTGCGGCAGTGTTTTTGCGTGCGCCGCAATCTGTATGCGAGCGGCGACGGGCGACGACGGGCGGAGGGCGGCTGTTCCTCGAACGCAATTACCGCATCCGCCGCAGCCATCTTGCGGCGGGTGACTTATGAGGCCCGCGAGCAATTATCGGCAATTAATATAAACAGAGGCCGCTGGACGAGGCCGGACTTAATGCCCGATGGCTTCCGAGACGGCCGCCGTAATACGTAATAAAGAATAATGGCTAAAGAATGCATGATGTTCCATGAATATTTTCCAAAAGGTCGCTTAACTATATAAATGTTTCCAAACTCAACACGGCTGATTCACTAATTTGACAAGACAAAGTTTATTCATAAACTTCTAAATATTTTCCACGGAAGGCACAACCAAACTTATCTAAAGAAATGAATCGTATGGCGTTACCCATCGACGGCGCTAGTTAATGACGTCCGATAACAATCTCATAATCGGCTTCTAATCGGATCTCATTAACCAGCGCTGTTTTTCACTACGTCGCGTCCGACGCGTCCCGGGGATCCGTTCGACGCTAGATAAGAAAATTAGGAGAAGCTTTAGTCTGCCGAAGATGTTTATACGGTCATAATTGAATTATTTTCGAAGGGTGTCAAATTGCAGACTAAACTTAAAACAAGAACATTAGGTACCTACGTTCTTAATTTAAGTTGTAATGCAAAGTATATTCAAATTAGTTTTATTGATATAGGTACCTACTCGGCGACGAGGGTCGCAGCCCGCGCCTCCACGAGTTTAATGAATGACATACGTGTCGATGATCTCTAGGTACGTCGAAGATTCTGTGTTTGTGTTGGCTTTTAGTATATTTCATCGTTGAAGTTATTATGGGGGTTTTACAATTTGGTATTAATAAATTAATTGTTGCCTCACTATGTAAGCATGTCGTATCTCACAGATTTTATATGTATCATCGAGTTTCATAATATAATTAATAATAATAATAATAATATAATGAAATTTGCTGATTAAAATAGTAGGCATTGGAAAAATATCTACCGCTAGTTAAGTACAACATAGATTAATGGCTGAGTTGGCG
The DNA here is from genome assembly GCF_037043105.1 of Vanessa tameamea. Lineage (NCBI taxonomy): Eukaryota > Metazoa > Arthropoda > Insecta > Lepidoptera > Nymphalidae > Vanessa > Vanessa tameamea. Next base: position 13,965,856 of record NC_087314.1, on the reverse strand, counting down.
TTGTTCCATAAAATTAAACCAGTTAAAGCTATTCAATGGAAGCGATAAGCAGGTAGGAGTAGCAAGATCATAGAATTCGAGGAAACGATTGAATATTCGGTAGCCGATGACTCGGGACAGGTGGCCGCTGGTTTAATTAGCTCCCGGCGATTAGTCCCGCCGCTACAGGCACGGTAACCCGCCGCCAGCGAAGAATCCTATAGTCCGGCAATAAGGTTCATATTGAAGCGACAAGATCGGAGATATCTTGGGGTTTTCAAAGGGCTTTAATGTCTTAGATAAGATAGCGCTGTGATCAGTTCGGAAACCGTCGGGACAATCTCGGCAGCGCGTCACAAGTAGCGCGGCCGCTGATAGCTCGCTCCATACACGTCCACGTGTTTTATCTGCCAGAGCGAGAGCCTCGTGAGCCCGAATTAAGTATAATTACGTGTCGAGTACAAATTCACCCGATATCGTCGAGATAAATATGACGGAATGGAATTCTTTCTGTTAAACAAACATTTGAACCGAAGTGTAACGCGAGAGAGCGTGCCATTCTAAAATGTTAATTATAAATAATAATAACACGGTTTATTATTTAGGTACGTTTGGAGCGATTCGGGCATTCCTTACTTTATAGCGGTTTAATGGTCACTAATCAAAATTCCTCTAAGCACTAATTAGAGGAACAACGCAGTCGGGGCGCTCGTCTCCGTCTAATAAATTAGCCTAATTAATTAACTTCTGCTGAAAAATTAGTGTGAATCACGCACCGCGACCGCCTACTGACCCCGCGCGCCCCTCACACCCTGCTACCTGCGACGGAGCTGTACTGAGTACGTCGTATCTGTACGTCGCAATAATCTATTTCAAACGTATTTTAGATTCTGTGTCTTTAAGAACCATACAAATAATTAACTAAATAATCCTACTAGAATATACTTTGAAACAGTATTGTGTATTATTGATATAATATAGAATAATTATACGAGTTAGGTAAGCCGGTGCAGTTGGCGTAGTCCACCAAGAGCGCTTCTGAAACTTCTGCCGACGGTACACATGTGTCATGACGTATTTGTTGGGTGTGAATGTAAAAAAATAAACGACTGGCTACACGAGCACTTCACTACACGGTCGTATAAATGTTTATAGCGTTACTGCTGGTAAAATAATTCCGTACAAACAGGAAAAGCACTAATGTTCGACAAAAAGCGCATGTTGAAATTAATAATCGCCTTTTTATCGTTAGTTTTGTAGTTTTTTACGAGACAGCGCCCGCGCATTTACACAAGCATGCATATTAAACGGAATAATAGCGCCGGAGCTGCGTTATCGAGATGTAATTAACAACATATCGTGTCTTATTATGAAAAATTGTTACAATTTATTATATGGTCGAAGCAGAATAGTCGTTTATTTTTACGATTCATATAAAAATAGCGATCACAGAGCTTAGGGACAACTTGAAACCAGTCCAATTCCACTGCGATGTATTTCGTTCTTGAGGAATTTAAATTTCCATGCAATTCATATTTTGTTACCATAACTCGTGTTCCGTTGTGAACTGGAGCGACCGCCCAGAGCGCATTTGTGAGAGCATTTAGAAACATACGCACACATAAAGATTTTATTACAGCACCACCCACCCCATATTCTATGAGCTATCCTAACCTACACCGTTACTTGCCTGGAAGAGATAGCTATGTAGTGATAAGGCCGCCAAAATTGTACGCGTCTTTTATTAAGGCTGGATCTGTGTTGTATTTATTTATTTTCTCTGTGTGGGGTACAATAAAAGTATAAAAGTAAGTATGTAGGTACGTAAAGAAATAAAGAAATGTGGCCTCCTGATGCTAAGTGGTCGCACATTGTAAGAACTATATACCGGTTATCAAGCTGTCAATGCGGCGTGTGAGCTAATCAGAGAGTATAAAATGTCACGTTCTTTGCACCTGAAGTTAAGCAGGCTCATTCTCACTGGCACACACTCTCTGGCACACAGCACAGGCAGATACAAAGAATTAATGTTTGGTTGAAGAATAACTGATTACTAACACGTTGTGCATACCATAAGTAAGTGTATAATATTTCTGCAAATTAAGATTGTAATGCTTCCTTCACATACACCATGGCGTGTAGGCCTGCGTGTCCTGCACTTCGAGATTAACGTAAATTAAACCAATAGAAAGACCAAAAAGCAAAACCAAAGGCGCGGATTAGCAATTTATGATTTGCGTTATGTAAATGTATTACAATGTCTTCCAGCGTTTTTGCAAGCCAGGAATGGTCGATGCCTGTCAAAGTGAAATTTTTCATTGATACCTTTGAGCCTAATTTATGTTTTGTTAGCCTACATTTGTTCGTTGGCGTTACAGATTCTGTCAATTGCATCTTCGCCTCGGCACACTCGTCTAGTCGTCTACACATATCTATCACATCGCTATGTTTAAACTTTTTATAATGTATTCTGACATGGAACAAAGTCTATAAATGATTTTAAGTTATCATAGTTATGTAATATATAATAAGAGCGATATTAAGGAAATGCACTTTACTGTATGTGAACAATGATTTTACAATTAATAAACAAAATTTACACAACTAAGCTATCAATTAAAACAGATAAATGGTGGAAGACCTCGACTTTCATTCGTCTCGTTCACAGACGACGAGCGACGAGCCGGCTGTTGTCTCACGCGGCGCGGACACCTCCTGATTCGTTCAGAAATCCGTCCGCTATAGGTCGGCAGTATTGTCAAAGTTACACAATAGTTCCTTGCGCATTATGAAAGTGTGCAATTTACAAATACCACATTAATTAACAGAAGTAATTATTCGAGACAATGTACGGCACGACATTTTTTTATCTTAAGTTGACTCGTAACTAAATGCCACAACTCGTAAATAGCAATAGTAAATAGGGCTCGGAGCGCTGACACACAAGGTTGTTTCGTATGTCGCTTATTTAAATTTTTAACAGCTTTTTTAAAAATTCTCATTTCCACAAAACATATAGCAACATACATTTTATAAATCTGTATTCTATTCAGAATTTAAAGGTTTCGAGAACCTAGGGAGAAGTGGAAGTACCAAATAACGTTTAAACTAGGCGAAAAAAATGTTTTATAGTTTTTCAGCGATGTGTCCAATTGAATTGAGGGAAAATTGGTTTTATCCAGGCGCTTATTTTGTGGAAGCTTCGGGTCCAAAATCCCTGTCTTCAATCCTAACATGATAAATCTGAGTAGGTATACAACTAATTCTCAAGGCTCATTAAATAATAATTCATGGATATTGGATTGCTTAGTTGGATTGTAAGCGTGAAAATAACCCTTACATCATTGAAAATGTGCATCAGTGGAAAACAGCATCATCATACGGACATGGCATCATGCAGTATTCAGTCCATCCCTAAGACCTCAGCCACGAGCACAATTAATATTTAGTTAACTTTTTTTCATGTAGTAGGTAGTTACGTAGATGGCTGGGCAAATGGGCCACCTGATAGGAAGTGGTAACCACCGCACGCAGGATAGTTCTGCTCTCCGAACCATTGGTAGTTTTTACTTCCATTAAATACGCCAACTAAAACGCCTTAAGTCTGTGACTAAACAGGTAAATGTGATGGGGAGTAACACGCATTATAGATACTTATTTTATTATAAGAAGTACCTAAAAATTTCCTATTTTCACATATTTAAATTCAATTACTTTTAATCAAAGGAACGTCATTATTGAAACACTCTCATGATTATTGTTACAAAGAATGTATTCGACATTCGGCGTAAGATCAGTTCAAATCGTCGAGTTTACTCGTGGATCGGTCGTTCAAAGGTCTCCGAGCGACTGCGCCGGCGCGATCTTATCGTAATCGATCCTGACTGTAAATCAATAAAGGGTTTCTGTTTTTGCCCCCTCCACGAATCATAGACTTAGACGACCCCTTGGCAGAGTACCGCGACCGCATGTGTTTAATACTTTAAACAGAAAACCTCTAAACTCTAAACAAATTACAAGAGTAGCATAACATGAACCTTAACTGTTGGTAAGGATGTGACTCATAGCACGTCGGGGTAGATACCATACCATCCACTCGTCAGTTTTCCTACCGCCAAACTTGTTTCATATGGAAGGTAAATAAACCAGTGCAATTGCGTCCCTCCTTGCGTTCCTCCAATTATATTTAGCTTACCTACTCCGAAGGCTGGTGGCGTATTAAAGAAGGAAAAGATAATGGTTTTATAGAGTTAGTATCTCTACCTACTGCGTGTTCCGTCAGTTCAGTAATAAGCAAATATTCCGACGCATTGCCTAACGCATGCATTATTTTATGCGCATTTGTACAGTAGTCATGAATGCCATAATAGCCAAGGAATAATGCTTTCGATCGACAGACTACAAAGCTTAATTTCGTATAGGTTTGGCTTTATAGAGATATTATTGACGCTTGAAGAGCTACAGTTCACATATTATGGCAATTGATGAAAGCCGTACCTACTCGTAAAATAAGAATTGTATCCCGCGATATTTTTTAACTTACCACGGATTGATAAGTCGGGTATAAAAATATATATTGAATTTAAAGTATAGTGCGTAAAGGCAGCCAGAAAATTAAGAATTATAATATATTAAAGACATTTTTAATAGTAATATCGGCGTCAGCATCACCCACAGGTTCCAACTATTTTACACACACCACGCACCTGAGTTTTACCTACACAGGTAATATAAAAGAATATTCTCACATGCGATGACTTTGACTGCTAATGATGAAAAAGAAAATAAAGTACAAATACGTATCGAGTAGTTATTGGTACGCCGATATCAAAACGTGTCCGTCGGGGAGTACCGATACAGTCGATGAGACCGATCGATATCACGTAAATCAAGAGTTCGGTCTCGGCCGCGGCCTGACCCGCGGACTATACTCATTTAAATTAATTAGCGAGTCATCTCGCGGCGCGGCGGAGGCGGGCGGAGGCGGGCGGGGGCGGGCGGAGACGCAGGAATGTGCGATAGCATCGCCACCGCACGGCAGCTCGTCGATTAATCAATTATTAAACGTCATTATTTATAGGAGCGGGCGCCACCCCGCCTGGGCCGGGCCGGCAGGGCCGAGCCGGGCCGGGTCGCGTCGGCAGCGGGGAGCCGCGGCGACACGATAAATTATAGAAAAACGTCCGATGTCCTTCGATAGAGACGTAATTTACTTCCGAGTGCTGCCTCCTGTCGCGTCACCACCCGCGACCCTCGCCTGCAGACGATGACGTGCAGGTGCTTCTACGCGCAGCTCGCAGTATCGCTTTATTGACACGTTTATTATAACCAATGAACATACCGGTAACGTGAAATGGTCCTTATTTCACGTATAAAACAATATAATATATAAGTGTCGGTTAATATATTTGGTAGGTAAGTATAATTTTTCTCATATCATTTATTATTAATAACAAACATTCAGGCTAAAGCGTGAAAAGGTCTCTTCTCGGCAACTGTTGTGACATAAGCTTAATTATAAGAAAAAAGTGGAAACACTAAAATAAAGTACCATACTCACTTACGAGTTGTTTCCGATAAATGCAAATGTCCCTAAATAAAGTTATTTTGACGCGCGAGGAAACTCAGTAACGTAGGACACGAGTCGAACTCTCGGTCTTTAATGAAGGTCCGCCTTAACAAACAACCGCCTTTACCCGCTGAACCGTCACGGTTCTTTTGTATTTATTTTTTTCAATTCTATAATAATCCATACTAATTATTAATATTATAAATGCGAAAGTTACTCTGTCTATCTGTCTGTCTGTCTCGCTTTCACGCCAAAACTACTGGACCGATTTAAATGAAATTTGGTACACAAATAGTCTAGAGCCTGAGAAAGTATATAGGCTACTTTTTATTTGGAAAAAAGGGCTGTAAAGGGTTGAAAAGAGGGTTGAAATGCAAATATAAGTTGTTGAAAGTATTGTTATTTTTAGAACTAGAAGCATAAAACTTATATGTACACTTATAAACTAACATATCATGACACCCACTAAGGAACGAATTTTGTAAATTCTACCCCTAAAGGGGTGAAATAATGGTTGAAAATTTGTATGGAAGTCTGTTATTTTTTAAGTTAGAAACATGAATCTTTATTTTTGGGATACTGATTAAAAAGGAGTAGATACTTATTTAAGTGTTTAGGCCTAAGGAGGGAAATTGTTTTAAGATTCTGTATACAGGTTAGTCTGGAAGACCGTCATTTTTGAAGTTAGAAGCAGGAAAGTTTATTTTTGGGCTACCGATTAAAAATGAGTTGATTTGCATTTAAGCGTTTCTGGATATTCTACCCTAAGGGCTGAAATACACACCAATGTGGTATACAAAGAGGTCTTACATTAACTTAATATTATAAGTTAATTTGTAAATATATATTCATATTCTACGCGAGCGAAGCCGCGGGTAACAGCTAGTATACATATATATATAGTATAGATAAATATTCAAACATTTCATGCTCATGGTAATTTGGCCCGGAAGGTATTATCAGCAATAATTACCGATAGACGTTGAGTGAATAATTATATAAATAGCTTCCTACATCTTTATAATTATCAAATCGGATTTGTTTTGGACATATTGGACGTATTTCCGATCGGTATGTGTAACTAGTGCGGGGGCGGTGATGTTAATTGAGCGAGAGGGCGCGTTGCGCGCGCAACGAGAATGTTAGGATCGTAAAAACTATGTAAAATCGGCTACTTTTTAAATACCAAACAGTAAATTATCTTAAATAAACATTCATTGCTGTCCCCGGCTCGGCCCGGCTCGGTTCCCACACGTTTATTAATTGGTCGTAGGCATTTCACTACCAAATGCTGCCCGAGCGAGATTAATGGCGGTATTAGACGCAAGTATTTAGGTAATATTTATCGATTAGCTATTCATAGCCGGCCGTTGTCGTACACGAGAAATAAATATCGGTATCGGAATCGAAATGGAATTTATAATAGGCCAAGACGCGGTCGTGCCGTTCGAGCCGCGAGTCCCGCGCCGCGCTCCGTCGGCCGCGATCGTTCCTGGAACTGCAAAAAACGTTTACGGGCTCGCTCAATAAAATTAGAGAGCTATCTATTCAGATATCCCAGATATGGGGAAGTGGATCAGCGGGCGATGCGACATCTGCCCCCGCGCCGCCCTGCCGATGAACACATCACCCGCCGGCTGCACGCTAATCTCGCTCCTACGGTGATACACATGCGAACTAGATCGGCGTGCGGCGACGCGCATTCCGCGCTGCACCGGCCGAACGCAGCGAATATTCCGACACAATCGTCGTCATATATTAGCGGCCGGTAGCGGACATTACAATGCGTCCTTTTGTTTCGGAAGCACGTGGCTTTCCCGACAATAAATCATGCCTTATTAAGACCATAGCTGCGAGCCGCGTGCGCTACAAGGTGTCGAATTGTTCTTAATATTACCTATGTGTTTGAGCAAACGACTTGATATTCTAATAACTTAGAGCTGGCAGGGCTTACTAAATAAACAACGCGTAAGTTTGCGTAATATCAGCAACTAATAGTAGTCAGATCTTCTTAAATGGGTATTTGTTATTTAAATTTGGCATAAAATAGATAACGGAACAAAAGGTTATCTGGACGAACATCTATGAAGAAGTCGTAGCTCGTTGGGACCGACGGACGCAGCGGGCGGCGCGGAGTGCGGCGCGGCGCGCGGTGATCTATCGACGTGGAACCGCAGCGCAGCATAAACTGCCACTAATGTATAATGGTTTACTGTTTCATAATACATGACTTAATCCTGTCTGTTCATTTAGAAAAAAAAGACCGTCACTTGCACTAGTTAAAATCTTATGAATATTTCAAAATATCTTTAGACGATCGCGTTTGTTTTTAGCCTATGTCTGACAGTCATCGAGGCCGAGTTACTCTCAAAGCAGAGTCGTCGGGAGGTAAAGTAAAAACTGAGTTAAGATTTGAAAATAATTGCTTATGATGACGGAATTTGAGTGATGGGAGCGGGTCGCGGCGGTCGGGTGTGCGTCTCAAAGTCTTTTTGCGTAGCAAAGTATTCACAAATTTTTTTGCGAGCATCGTACGAGCGGACGTGGACGTCTTTGTGCGCCGCCGCCGAGCCCGACACCGACCGCCACTTAATTAATACGAGTTCAGGCTCGGGAGCGAACAAATTTGCCCGCCCGTAACCCTTACACAGCGACACTGCTTTTAATTAAATTTATCGACCTTATCTCTGCGCATCTCGCTCACCGGTGGGAAACGAATGCGAAAGCTCACTCCGAATTTTTAGGATTCTGGATTTCCGTGAGAACTGTCCGCGATCGGGCTATCGGTAACGAATTCGAGCGAAATAAAGTGATATCGGGGCGAGGGGCGAGGAGGGGAGCAGGTAGATTGGGAAAATTGCGACAAAAACGACGCTACGAGTGCTGATTCGCACGTCGCCTATTGTTCTCGGTCCCTCCCTGGCTCTCTCAATTACCGCGCGCCGAGCGAATGGAGAGGTCGTCGCCGTGATTGCGTCCTCGTTTACATAGGCCTCGCAGATCTATTGGCTCGGCCGGTGACTGCGAGGTGCTGCTGCGAATTTTTTGTATAAATAATTAATTATACGCGCTTGTTAGATTTTTTATAGAGACTTAATACATTATGTCAGGATATTTTAAGATCACTTTTATTTCTTTATTATATTTTAAGGTTATAAGACAATAAAAGCTTATATATGAAACACAAATATTTATTTAGCCATTATCAAAATCAAAATATACTTTATTCAAGTGGGCTTTTACAAGCGCTTTTGAGTCGTCATTTAACAAACTATTTAAAGTAAAGCTACCACCGGTTCGGAATGTAGATTCTACCGAGAAGAACCGGCAACAAACTCAGTAGTTACTCTTTTTCAATATCCAAAAATACAGTCATGTCAGTTAAATACAATTATACTAACTTTGTATATATAATACTAACTTTGTATATTGATAATTGCAAAAACACAATTCATATATTCATCATCAATAATTTAACAAGCAATAACAATTACACTATATCACAAAATTATATCGTACCTTAAATGTTAGCAGCAGCTTGCTGGTCCAGGATCAATGTGAAAAGTAAAAGTAAAGTGTTCTGTACCGAGCTTCCATCACTTATATAAGCCTCACTACAAATCCCGTGACTCACAATAATGAACAGAGAAGTCAAAGTAACCTCTTATTTAATATCAATGTTATCGACATAATTCAAAAATAACTTATATTAAATTATTGTTATTACAGAATTGATTAAAACATACAATACATAGTACAATACATAGTGTAAGCCTTGTTTGTAATTGTCTAATTATTTATTTATTTCTGACTTAATCTGACACGGTCATCCTGACAAGTACTTCGCTCTCGAAGTACAATACCTTGTAGCTAGATGTGATTGTTAATTGTGATGTGTTTGTTTGTTGTTTGTTGTATTTTTCTGTTTTGCCTATTGCCTATTGCCTAGACATGTCAAGCCCCCTCCACCCGCTGCTAGTGGGATAGACTTGCATCAAGCAAAAGACCGACCAGCGGACACAGTTTTTTTTTATCATATTTTTTGCCTAAACAGTAAGAATGTTTCCTTTGTGAGCTTAAGAATTTTAATTGGATTAAAGCAAATCCAGTAGTTTGTGATCATAATTAAAATTTGAATTTTTTTAAAATATGTATTCTTAAATTATAATGTTCACATTTTTATGGTATCAAAATCTAATCGGGTGGTTTTTAAATACACATTTACTCGCAGACACATCTATTTAAAACTTTTTTAGAATGGTCCTATTATAAAATAAGATTAGCCAAGTATATGTAAACCTACCATAATAAGTACGTAGTTTCTACAAACACCGGCAGTCAATGGGACCGGCAAAAAGTTCAAGTGACCTCATTTGTACCGATTAAATTAGTCACATTAAGTATGTGCAAATAGTTTTATATATCCCTTGATTAACGAATATTAAGGAATACGCAGATAAACATTTCTATGCAGCTGTTCAACAGATAATAATTATTAGTTAAAATTGAATTGATTGTGTAGTCGGCCTAATTGATTGCATAAAAGGACGCAGATCCTCTCAGAGTCCTAGTCTTAAATCCTTGCCCGGCAGATCAAATAATTACGAGTAATTATTTGAAATATCGAAATATTTCTATCAAGAAATTGTCGGTAGTTATCTCGAGTAAGTATGAAGTTACACTCCATAGCAGAGATGCCTCGGAAAGCACGTAAAGCCGTTGTTCGAGCGCCTGAATTCGTCGATCTGAATCAGGTCGCGTGGGATTTGGCATCAGCAAAATGTATCTATTGTAAAAATAAGTGATTTTGAAACCAAATGCGTACGTATTAAGTGATCTGAAGCTGTTGTATATCATTTAATGCCATACAATTTCTCGTGTAGTCAGACACTATTATATTATAACTATCGTATAGATTTTGTAGTGAATCGTAAAGTTCCAATAATGCAGTGCCTCGACACCGTGAATTAGCAAGTCTTTTGACATACAATTGAGCTGATCATTTTTTACGGCGAGATTGACAAATGATGAGGTGTCACGGCGCCGGCGAGCGTTCCGCGGGGTCGCGGGGGAGGAGAGAGGTTCGACACGAAGATTGATGTCATGGGCTGCGATATGCATCTAGTCGATTCGGTTGTGGGTTCGATTCCCAGCCGGCTCTGCGGGGTGTCCGCGTGCGACATTCGTCTTACACTGTCACCACGTCTACCACAATCACTGAAATAACTCATTGCCAGTATTATGTTCCGTTTGCTTCCTGCTGAGTGCTGTCAGCTCTGGGACTGCGCCTCTCGACGAGACGACAATGCTCCGAGCCTAGCTGAGACGTGCGACGACGTGCGCGTCTCTGCTAAAAATATATGAAAATATAAAATCTAATCGTTAGTCTATTTTGTAAGATTTCGTCGGGGCATTCAAGGTATAATAAGAAGCAAATTCAAAGCAATTATTATATATAACATTTAATTTATTAATAATACCTTCTTATATATTTTGTTACCATTCGGATATCTTGCAGAAAGTCTTCGTTTAACAAATAACCAATTATAAAATTAGTTATTGTTAGATTTACTCTTTAACGGATAGTAATTCTATAACAATTATAAATGTGAACGAGAGGTAACTTCGACTCATCATTAATAACTCGTAGGTCCGCAGAAATTGTCCGTAAGCCACCAATATTGAACATAATAAATAATAGAAATTTGACACGTGGCTGCCGTGATCCCCCGTTGTCGAGATCATAATAAATTGTCCATAAAATGAATATACGGATCGGCTCGTGGCGCGGCGCGCGGCGGGCTCTGGTGCCGAGGCGACACGAACGCCTCCAGGTCATGTCACTATCGTCGGTCTTTCGTTTAACCGTCATTAAAAAATTAAAATGTCATTCTCTGACGTTCTTTTAAATATTTACTAAACTATCAGGAAATAATATCATAGACAAAATCTTTAGTTATCGTTTGTTAGATAGTATTTCTATAAGTTTATTTGTAAATTTTAATTGTCTCGTTTTAAACGAATCGACTTCTCACAAATCACATTCAATCACACAATAATAATCAAATGTCACTGAATGTAGCAATTACGAAGTATTTGTAATATGGTAAACTTGGTCTTGTGAATTGAAGTGAAACTTACGATTGTCGCTCTTGGATTTTCTCTTGGACTCGGAGCGTAAACAAGGGGAGCAGCGCGAGTGTTTGCGCCTCTATTAACATCGATTACGTCCTCTCGGCGCTCCGACTCAGCCCTCCGAGGCGACCCGTACCCTTCCTCCCTCTCGTCTCCTCCATTACGTGTAATCAAATTGTAAGGGTGAAATTGATAATGAAAATATTTGAAGAATTCGCCCCAAGTTCTTTTGAGCAGCAAATTGTAGTATAACGCTCGATCCGTTATGATCTTGCCGAAGTATTGGAGGGGAGTAAATATGGGAACTGTTCCCGGGCGAGACTCGAGGTAGATGTTATTTAAAATACCTTCGCCATATTAACCTGTTCTGCTTGTAGTAAGGTTTTTAAATTAATGTCTTTTAAAATTAACTTAAGAAATAGTATTTATTATAACTCATTATGATCTAAAACGTAAAAGTGACTGCTTAAGTTCATAGCGCATCCTTTGAACTCTTGAATAGTTATACGTAAATTTTATCATACTTGATGTATGTAACATATCACAGCTTGAAATCACTGAAATAAAATTAACTTAATCAGAAAGTAAAAAGAGCACGTAAGTATACAAAACAATTGTAGCTAAATGAGTCGGAAAATTGTAAGCGAAGAAAACCGTAAGTGAAAAGCTGACGTAGGACTCGCGGGGCGACGTCGCGCGTCGCTGAGGCGCTTTTCATTAGAGCAATTGAGGTGCCATTACACGCGCCGCTTGTCAGCAGGCGCAGAGAGCGCCTCTAGCGCTCGCTTTATTTATCGGTCACGTGATGAAGATAAAGCTCAACTCAAAAGAACGAAAAACGAGAGGAAACATTACTTGAACGAGTACTTATGTTGAATTATGTCGTCGTAAAAAAGATTAAATTTTATTCACAAGATATTCCTTAATTATTCATATTACAATTCTAACTTATTTATTTTTATATCAAATAAAATGCTAATTATAAAACAAGGAATAGAACCGACTTCGTCTCAATACTTACAATACTTACAACTTACTTAAAATCTTATCATAGTTGTATGTTGTGTTCAGGTTAACGTTCAGGTTCAGAACCAATGGCCGGTTCTGTGTGGTTCTGTGTGTACTGAACTATTAGGCAAGTACATACCTAATTCAATCTTGTAAAATGATGATTCGAAATTGCACCAAACCTATGGAATCAAATATCCTTCGATTCAATTAAAGTGAAGTTATAAATATACACACTTATACCTATACATGACAGACTAATTTAATTTTGTAAGTTCTTCGTGGATAGTTTTTTGTATACTTATCTGGTACAGTTCCAGCGTCTGCGATGAAAACGTGCCCTTTTATAATATCTATTAGGTTGTTTAATGACACGATGTTTAATGACAAGACCTTAGCTTGTGAACTGTATTAGTTACTTGCCCCATATATTACATATTTAGTTAATTTATATAAAATAGTACAGATTTATTTACTCACGAAGGCGCACTCGATATTAAATTATTTATTTTTAGTAAAATGAACATTCGATAAGAATATAGTCTAATTTGTATTGTTTTAGTCGTCTCATGCACACGGAGACATCTTGTAACCGCGAGCGTCACTCGTTCATACAAATGCACGTCGATTATAATAATAAATTTATTCGTGAGATCTATAATCGCTTTTACGAAAGCTAGAAAAATTAAACAGACGTTTTGTATTTAAAAAATGTGATTTTAATCGTAGTAATATCAACTTTATTATAAATTACCAACTGAGTAATGTCTGATGTTTTCAAATATGATGAAATCAAACAACCCTTCACAGCTGACAGCACTCTCTCGTTGCGCCGCGAACCAGAATGAACAGACACGATATTAGCCGTCGGAGATGTGGAAACGTGACTTATTCACGGACACGTGGTGGAGCGTCGCTAATTAATTATATCCGAGCGTCACCACCCTCCACGGTCCTCGCGATCAGCCACCGGCAACCGGGCCCTTCGCATCGGAATATGTCATACAGGCAATTTCACAATTACAAATAGCTTTGGAAGAACCCCGCACATTAACGACCTCTCAATAAAATCTCACGATATTACCTATTTTGAATGTATTCGGTTAAGAGATATTTATTAACTACTAGCTAGCCAAGCCGGCTACAGTAAAGGTCTGCATAAAACTTTATATGGAAGTTCAAATATCTTTAAAAATTACATGTTTTTATTGGGTAGGAATCTTCTTGGACGCAAGCAAAACAACTCCGTAATTTTTCATCACAATAAAAAATAAATGTTTTTATTATTTGGACTAAGGAACAAATACAATATTTAAAATGAAATAATAATTTAAAGTGATTCTCAAAAATGTAGACAGAACTAGAAACAAAAAATAATTCAACACGTATTGCTAGCTAAAACTTTTACAAATAAATAAATAAAATATAATACTTAGTTAAATTAAAGTAATAGAATGCGTAATTATACAAAACTTTAAATAAATGTAAGCGCGTGTTACTCAGCGTGTCCTTCATTTATGCGGCGACGTAGCATCAAATAGATTTAATTTTTTATGGCCTGTAGAGTGATTTGTGTCCTCCTGCCGGATTAATCTCAAGGTAGATCAGCCACTAGAGCAGGGCATATTATAGTGATCAAGTGAGATCTTTTCTCGAAAGAAAAACCTAATAAATTTATATCATAAAAATAAACCCTAAATTCAATCTCTATGTTTACTGTCACTGACAATCAACTATCTAAATTTTCACCCCCATTTCAAAGAATGCATTTTCAGGAATTTAACGAAGGAGAAAACTTTTACTTGGTGGTTTGTGGAGGGCTTTGTGGAAACCGGTCTGGGTAGGTACCACCCACTCATCAGATATTCTACCGCCAAATAAGTACTCTGTATTGTTGTGTTCCAGTTAGAAGGTTGAGTGAGCCAGTGTAATCACAGGCACAAGAGCCATAACAGCTTAGTTGGTGGCGCAAGGTTGGTGGCACATAGGTGATGTAAGGAATGGTTAATATTTCTTACAGCGCCATTGTCTATGACTACTTACCATCAGGTGGCCCATATGCTCGTTTGTCAAATAATCTTATAAAAAAAAATATTGAGCGATATTGTATGCTTTTAGATCCACTGATTCAGGCTAAGGTCAGTTGGACAGTCATCGATGTTAGAGTTTTATTAAGAAGACATGTCAATAATAAAACGTTAATTGTGCAAGTTCTCCGTCGGGGCGGAAAGCTAAGGAGGCCGGCGCAGTACAAGCCGAGGGTGACCCGACACAGCATTAATTCGTTTTATGACATGCGAAATTGCTCTCGATAAATTGTGCATACGGATGAGTTGCCACATCTAATATAACCTTAGGAGCTGATTCATTTTCATTAATTCTATGCATATATTTAACCTTTTCAGTACCAAAATAAGTGTAAGTGTTACGTCAGTTTAAATTTGTATCGATTCTTTATTTATTTATAAGCAAATGGTTAAACAACTAATGTCTGTCTAAAAAGTACTCACTACAAGTTATCCGTTGCTGTTAATGCTTATATGAAGAATTTCAGAAAATATAAACATATAAAACATATTTAAAATGTGATGGAGCTGCGTAAGGGTTGTGAAGAGTACAGTCGGCGGCCACGTGCACGATATTAAACTTTTCATTACACGAGCATATTCTTCTTGTGCTCGATTCGCTGCGACCCCTGCACTTGTCCCGACTGTAGAGGGCTATTGATGGGCCACCTGCGGGTCGCAGTCATTGTGATTTGACCGAATTAAAATTACCCTTTGCTATTTTTTTATTAATTCTCGTATGTTTTTAATATAATTCAGGAGCGAAATACTACGATTTTTTATTAGTTTATTTTTAGGATGCAAGCTGACCAGGTGCGCCTCCTAATCTTGGGTGTCCCTCGTTCCTGAAATTACTGGCTCACCTTTGAAACTGGAAGAGAAATTAAGAGCAAACAGTATTGCTGTTTGGCCGTAAAATATCCGGGGACATGACGACGATAACCCACGCAGACCTACACTAAGCGCGAACATCGGTCAACGTAGTTTTGGTACATAATTTGTCAGACAGTCATTAAATGTTCCAAATACAATAAAGTCGACATTAGATACATAATTTTATATTCTGTTTATGCTCTTAAGCATCAAACATTTAATAGTCGACATGAAAGAGACTTGAAACGAATCTCTTTTAATTCGAGTGATGAATGTTCACATGTGCCCGCGCCCGCCGCGCCCTCGCTAATGCGCTACACGCAACACAACATTATTTGATTTTTAATTCGACCCGCTGCAGTCGGAATTCTCTTATTGACTCACTCGAGTGCCAGCCTCCCCCTCACTGCACTCACCGACGTCTCGAAATTACTTTTAACCCTGATATGTCTAGTATTGTGCGGCGGTGAGACGGTTAGTAGAGGTTCGGGTTAAAATTACAAGGACACTATGTCTTTCCTATATAAAGAAAAAAGTAAAAAAGTAAAAAAAGTATTTCTTCAGTATGAGATAGATAAAAAAGGTCGTCTGACATTTCGCGAGAAGGGCCGGAGGGCGCGGGCGGCGCGGGCGGCGCGGGCGTGCGTGGAATAGCGCGCGCGACGAAGGGTCGGGCGGGCGATATATTTGCGCGTGTAATATCCGCTTTTATTAGTTTTTTCGCGGCGACAACCCCCGAGAGCCGCATATTTGCTTTGATGACGCTCCACATCCGAGGGGCGCCGGTATGGAGACATTCGGGACCGTTTATTGTCATTGTTCCGAAATTCATTACGCGTCCCCCGAACGTCGAACGCTACACAATAAAGCCAGTAAACCGATTAGTCGGATTTAATGCGTGGAGACTTCAGAATGCGGGAAACGCTTCGAGACGTTAGCTTACAATTAGCGGTCCGGTGTCTTAGAAAATTTCTCATTGAAGCGGTGAATGTTTCAAATGGTTTGCGAGTAGCGGTAATGACAAATGGCACCGCGCTGGCGCTGTGGCGCGGTTGGCGGCGCGCCAGCGAGGCGGAACACTACACAAAGTCGCAATCTGCACTGAAACCGAAGCTCATATTCTCACATCATAAAATACACCTTTAATTTCCGATAGGTGTTTTAATTTATATTTCTATATAAGTACTTTGTCAAACACAAAACGTAAATATCATAATAGTAAATGCAATTATGTGAATGTTATTGTCTCGCAAAATATTATTCTGCTTTCCCAGCCTCTCTAGTACAATTAATACTTATTTTAGTTTTCTTTAATTTTATTTGAATTGCTATCTCAACGTATTTTTGTTATTGTTAGACCCACCGTGGCTCCATTCATAATGTTTGTGAATAATACTATTAGATATTAGTAGATAACTGCCGCTTAATAGCTGGGGTTGATACCCTAGGCTGCAGAATGCAGATCCCGAGGGCCATAGGTTCTTACCTCATTTAGCCTTTTAAACATTTTAGCTTTTTTCATGAAATTTGGAAGGCGACAGCGTTAACACTGTTTTGCCTCGGAAAGCATTCCGTCGGATCGGATAGGATTATGGGATTGAACGAAAAGAGTGTTTGCGCACAAGTTTGCATTTCTGCAATTGCGTGGTCTCCTGATGACATGTCTCTCCCGAGGAACATTCTCATCACGATATTTTATTTTCGTCAGCGCACATCATGCTGTATACCTAACTACTATTACTTACTTTATTAGGATTACGACAACGTCCGAGCGAATATAATAATCGAATTGCTTATCTAGCAGACGGAGATAAAAATATAAACGAGTAGCAATACATCGGCAGAAAAGTCTGCGGCGACTGAACATCGACACGCTACAAGCCAGCGTGCCCGCCGCGTCTGACAGTCTGTCTATCATAAAGAAATGGATCGCCTAGTCTATTAGTTTATGTTTGTTTGCTTGTGATTTAAATCAAATTGTCCGTTATATTAAAAAAAAATGCTCCGTTCATAATTTAATAACAGTTGATAATCTGGCTGGATATATTATTATAATTACAATTATCCGATGACGTAATATAGATACCTATGTATGTATTGTTATAAATAGGGATTATTTACTACATGTATGTTAAGGAAGTACATAGATAAAAACAGTCGTACAAAAATGTAATCACTATCCCTATACAAGAGTCATATAAAACTGTATTTCTTAAAATGTATTTTGATTCCGATAAGTTTGAAGTATAAAATAATATTAACCAAGACCTGTATTACGTTACATACAGAGATGTTTGAATGCATCAGTGTATTTATACTCGATACCTGAACAATAGCTGAGAGTGTATCGTGGGAACCGCACAGGGCGGAACTCGACGTGAGTTCCGCCCGTTCTAAGAACCGCCGCCACTGCGATGTCTCTCGAATCGACCGAACTCCTTCACCGTATTATGATATATTTATATTTGTTTATATTAGCTAAGTCTATGTACTTAGATATACGTAGATAGCTATAGCTGTAGCTATATGGGACCAATCGACGCGGAATCCTCCGTAGATGGCTAAAGGCTATTTTGAATTCCGTTGATCTTTCCCTTTTTTTATTTATTGCCCAGCGAAGCGGACGGATTACAGCTAGTATATTTTTACTTCTATATGTACTTATATTAAAAGGGAAACTAAGTCCGCGGTTTTTCATACACAATTATCGCGTTATAGTTGATGACACATACATGTATAAAATTTTAATATGACACAGAATATATGTTGTAAAACAGTAAATAAGTAAGCTCAAGGCGTTATTAGGTCACATTGCAGTTGCGCATGACTTTGCAATGCCATATGCTGCAGGTGTGTGCGTGCGTGATGTGTGTATGATGTGCGGGAGCTTTGCGAGTGTGCGTGTTGCGGGTCGGAGAGTCGCGTACGCGTCCACTCGCCCGCAGCGACTAATAAATGCCTGTTTAATAAACATACCGCCTGTGTATCGCTCTAATTGCTGTCACATTGCTATGCCTATGAATTTTCATAAGGCGAGGCGTGCATTCATAAGATCATCGTTTATTCCTATATTCAATTCGATTAGAAGATTTAGTCCAATGCTACGTAACCTAAGGAGTTACATGCCGTTTGTGGTATCTGATCAGATCAGATCAACAGTGATTATTTTTCGATTAATTTAAATGTCCTTACTATTACTACATCTGCGTATACTCCGATTCAATATACAATATTTTACAAAATAAAGTTATTTTTGTTCATATTATGTATGCAGGCAATTTCGTACAAATTATTGTTTTATAGACAAAGAGATCTCGGAACTTGTTCTCGGAGTTAACGGTCGGCTCTTCCCCGAACAGCTTGCGGTTTCGACGGCCGGTGGAAGATCAACTTAGTGCTCAATAAATCTGTCTCTTAGCAAATTCACAGGTCGTTGCCCGATCGAACAAAGGCTAGCTCTGCTGCGTTTTTTTAACTATTCAGATACAAATGTATTTATGTTTCACCGTTGAATGTATCGCTAAACACCACCAGCGAAATAAAATATATTTTTTCTAAAGAATATTAAAAGTCAAACCAATTTTCGTTAACGAATTTAAAGTTAATAAATTCGAACAAAAGTAGGTAAGTGCTATTTACGCGTAATATACACATAGCACTTGCGTTCTGTATAATATACAATGAGATCATATTAATCAGGTACTTTAGTTACAATAGCGTAATAGAACAGCTTTTCTGCTAGTACCGGTATAACAAATCGATAAAAACAAAATATAACCCTTTGATTGATTCCATATCTTAATTTTTAGCGGAGAATGTTTTAAAAGCGCCCTAACATGTAGAAATCGCTGATCCGATAACTTACTTTAGGTGGTTATTTTTTTACAATGACTGTTTACTGGCTGAATGTTTAACGTGATTGCAAAAGGTCACTGAAGACCACGTCCATAGTATTCACTCCCAGAAGCGAGGGTAGGCCGCGCAATAAAAGGCGCAGAGAGCGAGCTCCGGAGGGTCAGTTAACTATTTTAATGGCTTTTTCTCTTCTCACAGAGGGCTCGGAGCTGCATTATTAAATTCCTCTTCGAAATTAAACGCTCTCGTGTCGTTTCGCATTTACCTGTCCGTTTGATTTAACTACAGCGGCCGGAGATCTATAGAGCTTTGTTTCCGTGTGCGTTGAACTTGTGATATTCATTAGCAAATAATGAATGTAAGTCTGTTTGTTTGTAGCATTCCGTCGAGACGAGGCGCGGAGTGGCGTGCTTTAGGGTAGGCGATATTTGTGCGATACTTCGCGTTTTTACAACTTGGTATATTAAAATGTATGTATTAGCTACGGCGGCGACCAGCGGCTAGAGACGGGTTATTTTAGTGACAATCAACGCCTTGCGTCAATATGTCGTGCGAGTCGCGGCGAGCCGGCAGCCAGCGCATACCGACACCACATACGCACACATGCACACGCCTATCAGAACAAACCGCTCGAGTAGATTGACATAATGGTCGAGTTGGTAATTAGTTTTATTTTCATTTACGAGCACTCGCGAACGATTTTAAAACAAAATAAACGACTCGCCTGCGATTTGAATGTACTCGATGTCGACTATACGACCGCAAATGCTATATCGATTCTATTTAACAATTTCTTTCAATGAAAAATTTCAATTCCATATCTTGCCTCGATCTCGTTTCTTTGTACGCCCGCGACGCTTATCGTCTTAGGTATCGGCATTATGGAATGTCAATTAAGACTAGAAGTGTCAATGGGCCGATACAGGTTCAACTCGAGTCGCTATACATAGATTTGTTCTTGTGCAAGCAAGTACAAAAGTGGTCGCCAGGGCAAAATTAATATCTCAGTCGCGCCGACTGCTGCCTGTGCGGTATCACTAGGTATGTGGCTGTGTCATTCGAGCGAATGCCTCCGATATGCAATACTTCCTTAAAGGTAAAGCGATCTAGAGTGTTAGTTTTAATCAATGGTAATTAGCTGCAATTATTATGTAGGTATCAATCAGAGGTAAGTGGGCGAGGCGGTATGTGGCGGGTAATGTGGCGAGACAATGATGCAGCGCCAGAATGCGCGCCGCGACGCCGCGCGGCTGCCGCGCCGGCCGGCGGCTCGGCTGCCTCGCGCAGAGCCGTCCGTCACGTCCATTGAGTGGCGCGGTAATTATAGCGACGCACTGCCGGGTCCGCCCCCCGCACTCCGCTCCGCGACGATTGATTTACTACTGATGCTATTCCTCTTGCGCGCTGTCCATCACGGCCGGCCAATATTCAATTAATGTCTTAAAGCAAATTCTAGAATTACCCACTCACTATCACCCCGTCGTTCTCTGAAATTTGAAACATAGTCAATGTCACATCTCAATTTAATGCAATCACAAAAAAGGACAGCGACGAGTCCGCTCACTTGAGCTGAATGGATATATTTTGCGTTCTGAAAACAACGCTAAAAAGTTGATATATCGGTGCACGGAGGAACGCAAATAGACCGTGGAGCAGAGAGCAGGCAGCGAGCGCTGGAGGTAAGCGGAGCAGGCCGGGTCGTAATTTATGCATGTTTAATTAAAGTCACACAGCCGGAAGAGCCACGTCAGATTGATGAGTCACTCGCTGCCAATGTGACAATTACATTGCGAATTCATTCTATAACAAACCGTGGAAGAATCTTAAAAAAATTAAGTAGAGCCCGCCGCTGCCGTGTTTATTTTACGATTCAGATTTTCAGTTGGGAATAAAGTTTTAATCTATATTTACAGCGGGTCCAACGCTCGGGGATTTGTGTACGCACGTTATTCAGGTACTATCAGCTCAACTTAAGATTATTTTTATGTTCGATTCGTATCGTTTTTGCTACTGCGTGTATAGAGCAAGGTAACGGGTGTAGGATATAATAATAAAATTGTATTTATAGAGCTTAACGACCAGCAAGAAATCAGTAAATACTATTCTTCACAAATACATTAACATTATCAATGAATGCCTTTAACGCTTTTTCTCGTAATCTCGAATCGATTAATGGATCTCATTTGTAACTGATTTTAACCTAAGATTTGAATTTATCAATTACCGACGCTTTAAGTAAGTGCGGGATTTTATTATAGAAAGGAATGCCTAATCCCAGGAAACATATATTCAATTGGGGAAACTCGGAGTTACATGATTATCTCTACTTTTCGTATCCGATGACCGACACTGATATTATATTACGAACAATTTTCTACAGCCACAGATAATAATTTGTTGGTTTGTATTCCGGTCAATAAAGTGCCCGCTGCCCAGCCAAGCATTCCTATTCATGCATTCAGCCAAACATTGAACAGCTATTCCTTGTCTCATAAGATAATTTGCTTTTTTATTTTGTATGCTTGTAGTGTACGAGGTATATATTTGTGTGTAGTTTACTTGTATATGTATTTTTGATTTTAATTACTAGTGTACTGAGAATTACAAACAATCTGACACCCGAATAATTTCGTTTTGCATCAAGTAAAAAACTCAGGCTACATTTTAAGACATCTCAGTAGTAAAGTACCCGCCTTGAAATATTTCTTAGTAGCGAAGACCGGCTCTGGACTTTTTACTGCGGCCTCCTCGGAACAGTAAATAAAATATAAATGACATCATGACTTGGTGGTGGGTTTGAGTAGATACTCTATCGCCAAACAGCAATACTAACATTTGTCGTGTTTCGGTTTGAATAGTGAGAGAGAGAAGTAAAGGTACGAGAGACTTAACATCAAATGTTTTGGCGCATTGAAGTCGATTGCCACTCCGCCTACCTATTCTCTGTAAAAATATGTAAGTAATTGTTTCAAGTAGTAAATAATAAAAACACACACCTCAGTCTACTCGGCTGAGGTTCCTACCCTTGGCATCACTCACTCATCTAGTACTTCGTATTGCTTCTCCGACCTGAATACAGAGTGGGTGAGTCTAATTACTTTTTTAAAGGGATTTTTTTTTTAAACCTTCAGTTTTATTGTTAATCGTGGCTTATGAACTGGTTAATATTTCCTACAGAACCCTTAACATCAGGTGGCGAATTTGCTCGGTTGTCTTACCAATATACATTTAATATATACTGAAACGAAAATGGAGTATCTACAAGTCTGCAAATTTTTTATCTTGCAATGTTATAAAGTACTCTGCGGACGATCTCTACAAAGACAATCTGTTGATTAATATGCGACGTAAATTGTAGAACCCTCGAGTCGGTTTAATTTGTAATAACAAACCGCACTACCGTTACATGCCCGACAGGAGAATATCTGGAATGTGAATCGACGCCGAATCTCAGCGTATCTAAACTCTACCCACGAGTGTGTCATTTCGCTTGTTCTCCTCGGTCCGTCCGTCCCACTGGTTTTTGTACTTTTCTGCCATATTGTCCTTCGTCGACTATCACACAATGGATGACGATGAGTTAGACTCTAATATGCCAGATATACGTATATTGTAGTAAATTAACCGCTTGTTAATATCGCTCCGCTGGACTAAGATCTCATCTCTCGAGGAGTACGTTTGCCAACAGGCAGCTCTTATACTGGGATACAGATGTAGAAATTTTGACTAACATTTTCGTACGATGAATTATAACAATCAAACAAACTAAACAAACGAAGGCTCTATACTGGTTTTCCGGTTCAACCTCGCTGCGGGTAGAGTAGGTACGTTGTATCTACAATTATATCAGATACAGAGTGTTGTGTAGACATATTATTTGAACGGTCGATACAATGTATCACATCACTATGCCAGGTATATACCTACTCCGTACGTGTATCTGATTTACTAATATTTGAATATATCGGTACTTTAAGTTTATATAAATTTTAAAAAATCAAACGACATTTCACAACTGTAGGTAAATTGAATGTTCAACAAATTGGTTTCCTGCAAATGCCTTGATTGGCTAATTAATTATACACAAGTATTTAAATTGCCGCATAACTTCGATCTGACAGGGATTATACTAAATAGCTAATGTTATGTTTACGCAGCATTTTTGTAACCGTAAATAAAGCTTTCCGTTAACATTGTTATCCGCTATTGTGTACATGGCGCGGATTTGGTATTAGTATTGTGTGTAGGTACATCATTACACAGTGTAAAACAAAGTCGCTTACCACTGTCTGGCCCTGTGTGCTTAGATCTTTAAAATTACACAACGGATTTTGATGCGATTTTTTTTAATAGGTAGATTGATTCAAGAGGAAGAACAAGGAATAATACATGCATAATACAGCGGAGAAACACTGATCATTTTAGAGGTTTCTAAAGTGATGTCGTAAATAAACACATTTTTTTCCCTTACATTACGTTTGCACTGCTGGCTGAACCCTACGAGATAGATCAAAATAATGTACTACAGTATTGTAAAAAGGTTACACCTTAAAAAGGTTTTCAAAGAAGTCTCCGATGATATATGTCTATCTCTTAGGGATAACTTACAATAACCCTTTTTTATCCTTTACTTTTCACAAGAAATAATGGCTTATTTTCGAAGCGATTTTAAGCAATACAGCCTTTCCAATTAAGTACCTAAAATACATTGTGCATTTAATATAGATCAATAAAGCCCTTTACAGCATGTAATTTAAATGAATGTTTTCGAAGATATTACAGATTTAAAGCGCAGGGACATAGCGGTTTGTATTGTCTAATGACAACAAAGCTGTGAACGTTGTAAGACATTCTGTAGTAAA
Organism: Vanessa tameamea; assembly: GCF_037043105.1. Taxonomy (NCBI): domain Eukaryota; kingdom Metazoa; phylum Arthropoda; class Insecta; order Lepidoptera; family Nymphalidae; genus Vanessa; species Vanessa tameamea. The sequence goes on along the minus strand of NC_087314.1, from coordinate 13,941,509 downwards.
TATATTTAGTATCAGCATTGCACCCGCGCGAAGTCGGGGCGGGTCGCTAGTACTTTGATATAAATACACTGATTACTATTGAAATTTTATTAAGGAGGTATAATTGGATATTAGGTATTAAAGTAAACGTGATAACGATCTATGTACAAAATACGTTAAAGTGTACATATTATATTTGGTATGAACTCTCTACGCTCGCGACTTCACTCGTGCTTTAGACTGTTTGTCGCGACTGTCTGAATATGTAGATAAATACTTCAGTATTGTATAAAGGGTTTTCATTTTATTCGATATTCCAGCAACTATTGTGTGTTCTTTCATTCTATTTTCCACGATAGACATCTTAATCCACCGAGGAAAGGTGAAAAATATAAGTAGGCATATAATTTATGAATGTTTTGTCTAAATTATGTAACGGATCTTTGACGACTTCGTATAGGTAGATTAATACGACTTGCACCGGAAAAATCGTGCCGTTGACAGCTTCCACGTGTGTCTGCGAATATCACAAGCGCTTACAGCGCGCATGTCCCGCCCGTGTCGGCAGTGCTGTCTACATATCATCGGATGACCCAGGTGCCCATACATGCCCGTACACCTACTCGTTTTTATAAAAAAGAACCTTTTGACTCGTCACTGATTATTCCCATTTATAATTTTACGATCTTATTTTGCAGGACTTTACTAACACCCAAACCAGTCGTAGGTACATGTATACATACAACTCTAGACGTAGGTACAGGACGATACGTTTCATTGAATGTTGCTACCATTGAAATTTGGGGCCATTGATATTTTTCATAGAGTCATCTCATAGAGTTTACTGTCGCCGTGTCCGTCCGCGGGTGTTGTTGTTTATTATTTGATTGGATCCCGGAGCCGCAAAAAGTGTAATTGCCGCTGTCAGCGGGAAGGATAGCTAGATGAATGTGCGCGCTGCGCCGCTACGCGCACTATGAATGCTAGGACGGATGGGACACGCGCCTGTAACTTATTGTAGCCTCAATTAAGTCGAAGGCTTGACAAAGAAAATTAGTTATTTTAGAAATAAAATATATAATAGTAATATTCCTCCTGACCCATTTCGGACTCGACCGCTTTTATCTTTACAATCAAATACAAATACCTTCTTCAGTAAGAATTTGACATCTATTATATTTAAATAGAATTTTGCTGTCAATTTTGACCACAGCCAAATTCCAAACATTGCGCTGGTATAGTATTGTATACAGTTACATGTTTAGCACTAAAACTAATTAGAATTCATATAAATGAACGTATCTATGATAATTCCTGGGGATAAACAATCATAAAACAAAGAATGTGTACGATCAACGATAGCAGCCATGGTGAACCTAACGGTGAGGCATTAGCGTGAAGCGGCGCGGGCGCATAGTTTGCCCTTATCGGGCGCGGGCGAGGCGAGTACGGCTCGAGGACTACCAGTAAGTCATATCTAACCATATACGTGCTCATTACTTACGCTAATGTCTAGTATTTACATACGGTTGCGACAACTGTGCACTTCATTGCGCTTTCGCCGGTTCGGCTTAACTTCATCTCACGGCTCGGACTGCGACTGACTATATGACGCGATGTAAATCTTTTATTTAGTTTGACCTAGATTTGACTAAAATGGTTATTTAATTACATGATACCAGTTACTCTCCGCAACTAACAGAAGTGTAAAATGGCTAATATCGATCGAAATGTTTACATACTTATTAGGCTCTTTGATAGGGGACGGCTGTTGTCTCAAATGCTTTTGAAGCAGACGATCAAGTGGGCCACTAGATGAAAAAAATATAGATGAATGAATATGGATGACAAAATCTTTAATTTGCCGCCGGCTTGGGTTATAGGCTATTAATAGCCTTGTCCCTGTTATACACTCACTCACACGGGAAACCGGAACACGAAAATACAAGGTATTATTGTGTGGCAGTCGAATAAAAAGTAGGTATTATACGTGTAAATGTGAATTAACATTATTATTTAAGGTCATTATTTAATCGCATCCCGTGTTCGATAAACTGCAGCTTGATTTTTGTAGATGTATATTAGGAATTTTTAGAAAAACGGTCTGGTACCTACATGCCTTGTATCTACGGCCTACTAACCGGAAGTGAAGGTAGATTCGATCTGCACGTTGTACACAAGTGATATGTTTGCGGTATTCCTATTTTTTAACGCAGAGGAAATCTTTAGTTTATGCGTAAATTGAAAAAGAAAGAAAATATGTTTATAGCACATGAGTCAAATATTAAATAGATACAAATAAACTTCCTACAGTTAGAGTGTACAAAGGAGGCTTTTCTTGCTTCAAACGAGCGCTTACGGACAAACTTTATCGTGCGGTAAAATAAATAAGTAAGAAATTTGGTCAATTGTAAAACTATGACAACAGAAAATTATTGTAAACAAATATAAATATTTATACTAGGCGATAAAATACATCCATAAATAGATAAACCTATACCTAAGACATTATTTCTTAAGCAATTCTTGAAAATGTCTATTAAGAAATTTGAGATTGAGGTATTCCGTGGAAAATATAAACATTATACATGACTCGGAAACACGACTAGTAAATACTCACTAGTCGTGTTCTTGGGTCTTCAAAAGTGTTTGTGTTGTTTGAATAAATAACGTATTATGTTTATTAGTTTGAATGATCAGAAAACGCGTTTCCTAAATATGACCATAATCAGTTCGTAATATCTGCGACATGTTCTTATTTTTAAAACTAGTAAGAAGTTGCTTATTAACGCATGTTTTTTCTCAGTAATCGTTAAACCAGTGCTGTGCTCGACTGTCCCGCTCGCGTGATGTTCCCGTCCCGACACGTCCTGAGAACAAAATCGCGGGCGGGACTCACTTAATAAATAAACTTCTCCGTACATAATAAGATATCATGTTACAATATACGCATAAAACCAAAATTAAGAAAACATAAAAAATATTTATTACAGAAACACATGTAAAAAAAGATGCAGCAATGCTGAGTTCTATCAGTTATTAGGCAACCTGGACAACTTCTAGGAAAATACTAGATATAAACAAATATTACCTATATATTGTATAATATATAGGTAATATTTGTTATTGTATATTTTGTATAATATATAGATAATACAGTAAGTGTCTAGCCAGGCAATCTATCCGTCCGTAGGTAATGTTCTATTACATTATACATGCCTACCTAAGATATGTATCTTACGACACGGCCCAAATATTTTTACCTCATGCGTTAATTCAAATATCTAGTAAAATGTAACTACTGATTGAAATTTGTGAGCGTTAGTTTTATTGTTGGTATAACGCGTGTAATTACTATACACTTCTGTTCTGCTATCCTGATGTTGTGACGACTAAAATGAAGTAACGCTACCACTAACTTGAAACGTTTCGAAACTATATAACGACCGATAGGTTCGAGTAAGTCATTCGCTCGAGGTCTTGTCCCACGTGTCCCGTTCTTATCAGATCCAGTTTTGCGTCGCACTCGACGACACTATCCGTGACTAAAGATAGTCAGCTCAGCTCTTACTAAACGAGTTACGGCTACTACGGCTACCGGCTAGACCGTGCAACAATGTTATCTGGTATTGATCTGGAATTTGTATAACAGTTTTTCCTTATATTTATTTAATTGATTCTTACTCGATAGCGAGTGCGCTCTATTTCATCGATGGAGTCTCCGTATCGAACATGCTCTGTCAATCTGTATGTAATTTTTGCAACGTATTTGTTTATCTTTATAAAATTATGTTTTTAAAGTATATAATTATATTTTTATTTTATTTATTACAAGTTAAAAATCTAACGCATCTAAGTAAGAAAGACATTCCGTGAAATCAAAACAAAAATCAAAATATGCTTTTTTCTAGTAGGTTTTACAAGCACATTTGAATCGTCATTTTACAAACTGTATTAAGTGAAGCTACCGACGGTTCGGAATGTGGATTCGACCAAGAAGAACCGGCAAGACACTCAGTAGTTACTCTTTTTCAACATTTAAAAACAATAACATGTGTACATATGTACGTATATAATATATCCTGCCTGGAAGTCAATAAGTATTAGCTCCACGCTTTTTCACCATCTATATAATTTTATATTAAATAATATGTTTTTTTTATTGATGAAACTTTTACAAATGATTTGAACTTACGAATTGGAGAAGTTAAAAATATCTGTAGAATGTTATTATAGAATATAGGAACGTATATAAGTAGCTACTATTCCAAGTGTCTACTAACAAACAATCACTTAAGCACGAACGTTACGTCATGATTCAGTAATTAAGATAAGTTAGTTGTATTTCCGCGTAACCATTATTTCACCAGACGGACGGACAGAAATCTCTTCATACGCGCTTATGTATGTTTTATGTCGCGAGTTACCTTGAAATAATTACACACCGTAATTTACTGAGTAGATTGGTTTTATTTTTTAAATTCGTTTTGTAGTAAATGTCAAGATTGCAATTGAAAATGAAGAATACCTTGGTCTGAATAAAGACATTTTGATAAACTTAGATTATTATCATCGCAGGCCACACACACAGTCTGATATGTGTCTATCAACTATTTCATTGCAAAAAAAGTCATACAAGTATAGCAGGAAGAGGAAAAATAAACGCTCTCTCACTTAGCGTTCATCCACGGCATTGTTCGATAACTGTGAAAAATTGAGCCGCTAACAGAACAAATTGAGTGAAGTTACCTCGCGGGGAATTATGCCGGCCTGCCATATTCAATTATGTCAAAGCCGAACACAGAGTAGAAAATCTCTTAGCGTTTCGATCTTGAATTGTGTAGATTTCAATCAATTGATAGGGTTTTTATTTAGACTGTGGCACGAGGGGGATAAATGGAGCCGAGGGCGTGGGGCCCGGGTGTGGGCGGGAGGTGCGCGGGGTGCGGCTGTGAAATTGATCCGTTTATACTTCATAATCATTGGTGAGAGTGCGGCATTACACGCCCGGTGCGCACCGAATCAAAGGGGCCGATTCACCGAGCCGCTTAGAAATACAACCGACAACAATAAACTCATCCACACGAAATTGTAACCTTTGAAACGCAGGCGATAGAGTCTACAGCTGCGTGCAGTTTTATAGTTGCTATGATTAGTGGATAAAGCGATGATATAAATTCTTAATAGAAAAGTATGTGTATCGTGTTGCACGCACTGATATACCTAATGCCCCCTCACAAATTAGGCCCAACTATCTCGTTAATGCAAGAACATATGTAGTTATAGATCAATACATCCGACATACCTATTAGCGCTTGAATTCTTTGGGTTTTTTCTCATTTACTTAATGGGTGAATAAAACCGTGCCGACACAGCATGTTTTATGGATACTCGTTACAAAAAAATAAAACACAAACACGGACGGACGGATCCGACTGAAACCACCTTTGATGTTTTCGAAACCGCGATCTGTTCGTGTGACATATATTATGTACGGTATGTAGATACAGATAGACCGCTCATGTAGCTAAGTACCTGCAGCACGATACCAAAAGTCTGCCAAATTATTATTAGACCGCCACCACTTTCAATTGATTTCGTAAGCCATTTCTGTGCTCTATTTCTATGCATTACGATGAGTTTACGTTTTAGGCGAGTAATTTATAATTTATCTCCAACGTGTGATGTTAGTATTGCCATGAAATGTCCTGTGGTATCTTCACATACGAGCTTGTCGCCTTTTAATATAAACGTATGCTTAGACTTGTCAAACAGCCGTATTTAATTAGCAACAGACCAAAACTGTGGCCGTGATTCTTGTTCAATTACTTACCTGTGTAAAGTCGTGAACTAAAGGTTGAAACGTACCTATATGAAAACGAAATAAATGATCTCAATAAACCCAAAGCAATCAATAGAGGTGAACGACTCCATATCGGGACATGCGCAGATGTCGCGAACGGTGGCGGTGACCATTTAAAAACAATAGAGTTCCGGTTCCGCTGTGCGCGCGCGCAGACCACGCGGCGGCCCACCTGCCGGCTCCGCGCCTCGCCGAACTGTTGACAGCTCGCGAAGAATAGTTTAGCCCTTTATATGTCACAATTTATTCGCACGAACTCGTTCTTAAATAAAGAGCAGCCGAACCGAAACGATCGGCCGATGGTGCTGCGCAGTCATTGTTTCGGAAGCGTTATTGGGCGTTCAGATTATATCGTCTGCGGTAAATAATGCCGCGAGATATAGCACGAGCTAAGATAGCTGTGATTTTTATAAGGATAATTATTTGGAATCAAAGAGAAACTAAGTACGTACCTATATCTTCCATATTACTTTGGTGGTTTAATTTTCCACTGAAGTAACAGTCTGTAAATATACCAGTGTTGGGCAAACTTATTGAGGAGCAGTTTGAAAGTTTTCAGTACACAGCCCTACACGGCTCTAATGCGTTTTAGTGGACATACGGGTAGAACAATGTAGGTATCTGACACGTCGCAAGAATTCTTTTTTTTGTCCACCACCGAGAACATGATGAATTAGTGAAACAAATTAAGCACATTAATTTTATTTTTTTATAAAATAGGTAGTACGTGCAAATGTATCCCCTGAATGTACGCGATTACACCATCGCCTAAACGAAAACATTGGCGCAGTAAGAAATACAAATTACTCCCAATCGCCAATGCGCCGCCAACCTTTGGAACAACCGTTCAAACCGAAACACAGCAGTCAAGTATAAAGCCGGTAGTATTCTACCGGGACCCCTGCTTTTATTTGTCGATTTTCCCTTTTCTGACGAATCATTGCAAGGTCTACGGCGCGTGTGAAGTTGCGGAGGAACACAAGGAAGTCCCATTTAGTAAATGTCGTTGACGGAAAGTGTAGAGTTTGTGTCTAACGAAAACGTAGCGGGAAACACTTACTCACGAATAAAAGCAGAAGTATTACACACGATCATTATAACCATGAGTAATTTACACAATACAATGTTTCTTAATTAATTTGACTCCCAATTAAAGCGTGGCATAAAATTACAATTAATGTGAACAGATAAGAATCTTATATTTAAGGAATTGCCGTAATCGTCAGGAGTAATATAATTAATACTTTCAGATAAATACATTTTTATGTGATTTAATTTGAGCGGTGCCTCCACGAGGACGTGCGGGGCGAGCGTGATCGATAATATACTGTTTGTGGTTAGTCTGTGCGATAATAATTGCTACAGATAGTGTTTTGCTTTATTTGACACAAGCAAACGTCAAGGCTTTGCCCGAAACATTGAAAAACTGCTCGTAAATATTTTAATTTTTTATTTATTTAAACTGAATAATATAATTCAGTGAATGTACCTAATGTAATGTATTTGCACAGTTTCTCACAAGATTAGGCAACTAAGACCGTGACCAGGAATGCTTTTATGACTCATTGTTGTTTCAACGACCAGACGTTTAATGTTTTCAGTAAACTATAACTTTGGCAAATAAATTCCAGGAGTCACAAAGCAAAAACATCCATTTCGGAGGTAGAAAAGTTGCGACCGGTTTTATAATTATCAAAATACTATTCTAAACAGTTAAATGGAAAAGTATTTCATTTCGTACATACGTCCGAACGTTTAAACATTTCCGAGAAGCGATGCCGATAACAAAGGGTTGCGTTCTTTAATTCGCTCGCAATACAATGAAGGAAAAACGGTCGTTTTTATCTTCAGCGCGTTTGTCGGAATCCGTCAATCTAACAAGTGTCGACGTCGGTGTCGCGGTGTCGGGGAGAGAGGGATAGACGAGGGGGACGAGCGGCGGGGGGAGTCGCCATTAGCACACAATAGCGCAGCTGAGGTACTTATCAGATCGCGGTGACCGCTTGACCCGTCAGCGCAGACTGACCCTCTTAAATGGTCAATTTACGTTTTGCATATATATTTTTTATTATAACGATAACATATTATAGTCTATGGATCTTAATGTAATATCTCGAATACTTTACACGCTACGCTGCAAATCAGTCATTTACTTATTACCATCGTAGGACAAAAAAATATTCCCACATATCTACAATGGGTCTCCGTATTTTTACGATTTCGATATTTATTAAAAATAGACTTTATCTGATTCGTCAGACGTTCGACAAAGAAAATCCAAAACTTGTATTGAATTGAAAGGTGGACTTAGTCTCTCTGCGAGCCCGAGCCGCGATGTCAGTAATAAATCCAAATCAAAAAGCAAAATATGAATGTCACAATGTGGTGAAAGTGTTTGCCATTAATTTAAAAATAAAAACTCAATATATTCAGGAACTCTATCCGTGGTGGGGTGGTCAGCGGCTTCCGGTGGTTTTTGCGACGGCACGTGTCCGTCGATGAATAATGTATCCAGGATCGGTCGTGGCTCGTCTGCCGGCTGTCCTGTTCACTTGTCACCGGCCAGCGCTCCGCAACCGTCCCGAACGATGTCATTTTAAACATTTATATTACATATTTATCGAAACATTTCACGTATATATCAACATAATTGTTTAAAGATCAATCGTAACGACCACTTACGTTTCTACGTATACAAATTGGTGAAAAGGGATCAGCGAGATAATCAATCGTTAGTTTAGAAATAAGATCTCAGATGGCACGAATAGAGCAGCAGGTTGTGGTCTGAAACGGCCAACGCACGGCGTCAGACAGCTAATGCGTTTTCCTTTTCTTATATTTATATCTGCTATAAAACATCATGTTGACATCACACCATGGCATAATGTATTTTAAAGAATTGTTTAATATACTGTAATAAATAAGATTAGATTTATAAATCTAATTAAGATTCACGACACTGGGAATGTACAAATACATATGTACACTCCTTTAAACAGTACGAACAACATGTGTATTATTTTAATAAGTACTTAAGTTAGATGGGTACCTACATGTTTAGTCAAATATTCCGATTTGTATGTAGGTCAAATAAAAGTTTTGCAATAAAAGTGATTGATTATATGACTGTTTTGAATTTTACGGCCGTAACCCGTGTGCGTGTGTGTGCGTTAGTGTGTGATGTCGGCGTGTACGCGTAGTTGTAGACGCATTCTTTCGAAGCAACTTCGATAAGCACACGCCGCCGCCGGTGCCATTTATCACTAACTTTTCGCCTTACAAAACTTTGGTTACGGAACGTTACGGTCCTAACACGCACTTTAACTTTTTAAGGAGCGTAGTATTATATGTTGGGCGCACTCACTTTGACATTTTATTAGGATTTAATGCTGCAATTAACTTAAGCACATGCGTGGACCCAAATTAGGGAGTCACGGATTTGGTCGAGTTATGAAAATGTATATCAAAAAGTGTTACATATTAGTTCATTTCATATGAAGTATTCCAGTATTTCTATATAGCAATCGATAAAAATATCATTGGTAGGTACCGCCCGATGTAGTAGCTGACTTTAGCGCAGAGATTCGCTATGGTTTTTCTGCGTCCGAAGATAAGCTGTGTATGAGAGTGAATGTTATCGAAATATATATGAACTCGTGTATTTTCACACACAACGCCGACTCCGAATACGTAGTGAGTCGCTATGTACATCGCTAAGCTCGGTTGAAAGATTGAAAATTGAAGCAAAAAAGTAATGTTACGCGTTGCTTTTATCTTTCTCTTGCTTTTGACTGAATTCAAATTCACATATTTAATACCCATAACAGATTTCATAGCTTATTATGAAGATTATAATTTGCCTGCACAGTGCTTGCCTACAGACTTGATCGTCTAAACCATTATTCCGTTTGTTCCCCAACTGCCGAAACTTGTACGTACGCAGAGCTACATGTAACGAGCCGGCCATATGAAGATTATAAAGTAAATGAAGTATTAATCATCGCTCCATTAGCGAACTTCCTAAGAGATTAACTTTCGAGCAAGTTGTGCGTCAGAGGCGAGACTCCACTCGCACGATAATTACATCCCTCCCTGTGACCTCGCACTGAGGAACTTAATTACAGCTCACTGGATGAGTATTTTAATAACAGCTTATGGACGTACCCCGGATAAATAAACGACGATTTACATATATTTTTTTCCGACATTTACACATTACATTACATATATTTTCAAACTAGATATCTACTTGTCTGAGAAAATTAACATTAAACTGTAGTCGAGCTTTTAAAATTCTTATATATTATGTAATTAGAATATGTTATTATAATACATATTATTCTCTAAGTGACCTTTATCTCGAATATTTGAGAAACGCTGCTTCCCAAAAAACTTACTAAAAATTATGCAGCAGTGAATATACTTTTACCAAATGCGATTCGCTCAGTAAGTAGTCATAGCGTTTGTTAGTGATTTTCAGGGCGTTTTACTGCAAATGGTCTTAATTTACTGGCTTAGCTACATGTAACTATTTACTGTACGTACTATCTCTTAAATGTTTTACATTTTAAATCAGATTTATATCTTTTTAAATATAACCCTACAACTAAATGGTAACAGGTTGTGTGAAGTAACGATTTGTAGAAGTATGATTTTGCTAGAGGTACCTATCAGGTTATGCAGTAGAGACGAACGGACAATTGTATTCATTCATTCGGTGATATTAAATTCACGTATAATAAAAATCGATGTACGATAATCTATTCATGAAGAATATGGCAGGTCAGACGGGTTCGGAGCCTCGTGTCCGAGTCACAACGAACATAATAATTGCGGTGTTGAAGACTTCCTTTCGCAATGTTTTTGCTAAACTTGATTTATCATTTTATTTCAAAATATTTTAAATTAATCAAATATCTACTTATCATCAAAAACTTCCCGTCTACATTTAGTCTAATATTTACCGGAGTTTGTTATAATTGAGTTGAGTTGATATTTACTGAGGTGAATAGACCTCGGCTATATTAACAGTAAACCTCTCAAAGCCCCGACGAGGTTGAACGGCTCTTATATTAATAAATTTTTTTAATTAACTTTAATTACCAAGATTGTCCTAGCAGTGTCTTCCAGTGAGGGTGACCAGGAAGTCAGGAAGAAAGGAGCTATTTTGTTATGTATAATAATAATCCTTTAGAAAACAACTTAAAAAATTAAAAAAATCGCCGAAATAAGTTTCCATGTCTACGTACAGTTCAGGTGTACTTTCACAGACTAAATATATAATCTATACCTACTTATATTATAAAAGCGAAAGTAGTTCTGATCCTTTTTAACGGCCAAACCGCTGAATGGAATATGTTAAAATTAGCTATGAAACAAACTTGAACTTCAAGAAAGGACATAGGCAACGCGAGCGAAGTCGCAGGCAAACAAGATGATTCACAATTATGTTCCGCGCGTTCCTACTCTCTTTTGTTTTACAATCTTAGATTTTAGTTTCTTGTTTTAGGACGGATATAGTTTATATAATTATATATTGTATTTTTTCTGGACGTGGCTTATTAGTTCCACTTTCCAATTTAAATGTAATTTATTTTTTTACAGCAATTATTATACATACATATAACGTTGATATCGTAATGCATACCTTTAGGTAGCTCTATTGTTATGGTTAAAACTCCCGATCTTTATAGATATGGAGATTTTTCTGAGATGAAAGCGTACCAAATAATGGAGTATAAGCGACAGTCCCGTACCTTTACTTGTAAGCGAGCAAAGTCGATGCGAAGTCGGGTAATTAGGTGTAATTAAGTTTTCGGCCAGAATTTCATGTCCTAAAAACATCTTCCACTTGGTCACCAAGTCGCGGAGCTTGATGGCGCAATCGGCGTCGTCTCACCGTAATTACGCCACCCTTTGCGAATAAATGTAAAGCGCAGATAGCGGAACGCGCGCACTCGACGATAATATTAATAGAAATATATAAAGTGCTTTAACTTTTGATTAGGCCTGATGTTTTAGGAGGAGGGTGATGAGTGTTTTGTTTCACACAAACCTAAGTTCATCACATGAGTGAGTTGGTACACTACAGCATCGGACTGAGCCTGTTCAGCTTGTATAGTCTGTAATAGCCATTTAGTTTATTATGTAGTTTATTTTGTTTTTATGTTGCCATTTCATAAAGCTAGATACGGAAATATCATTTCGCCTGTACTCATTAGGAGTGATTAATAGAAATTGTTTTACTACACAAACTTAGTATAATAATTTTACTACATTCGTTTAGGAACAATCCAATGGCAGTGAGCACAATGACGCATACACTGTACGGGAATGCAATATTTTCTTACGTATTTAGTGCCTGTCAGCGTTTGCCGTCGATAACAATATCGACACAATAATTTAAAATGATATCTTAATGAACTGACACGAACTTTGGATGGCTTTATTAGATGTGTAAACTTGTAAAAAATTCTGGTAATGAAAATAAGTTCCTCCCTAAGCAGCGTGGTTATGACTACCTCTTTGGTCTAGCGACTAGATAGAGATCAGACTAGAAGATACCGATGTTCTAGGTATAAGACCCAGGTCGAGCCGATAAAAAGCTATTGAGGTTTTCTGTAGCGGCTTAAAAAACTTATTAGCAACTCGGAGTCTGGATGTTGGAAGTTTGTAACCACAACTTCGTGAACCGGAGCGCACCTGTGTATGCAAAATCAAATCAAATCAAAAATCTTTATTCAATATAGAAGTGTTTACACTTGCTTATTGATTGTCAAAAATCTACCACCGGTTCGGAATTTAGCACCTCGGACCTGAGAAGAACCGGCGAAAGAAACTCAGCGGGATATTTTTTTTTTTTTTTCCATTTTGCATGTACAATAATAATTATATTTTAGTTATTTGAAACAGCCTGGAGGCGATCATTTCATTCCCAAGGTGTGCACACACGTGTATTATACTATGCCTAATATGTCTTGCGTAGTTGGTGTACACATCATCATCATTCAAAGATTTCAATTATTAACATTAGTTAGTTGCTTTGATTATTAATAAGAAAACAAATTACAGGTACCTGCCAAGAATTTTAATAAATCTCGTAACAATAAAGACAAGAAGGGAGACAAAACGAGTCAAGATAATATAAGCGTCTAGCGATAATACGGTTTTTGTGAAAAAAAAACAACTTCGAGGATCCAAGCGAAAGTGTACTAATAAGAATCAAATTCTGGTAAAAATATATTCGTACTTAATAGTACCACCCGCTTTCACTGCGTAACCTACGACTTGAATTAATACTTACAGTAAGAATATAAGTGTATGAATTCGTTCCACATAAAAACGTTATAAATAACGTTCTAGTTACTTAATCTGCCACATCACCGATCCCCTCGCGATTGAAATCGAATATCGATGTCTCGGCGCATTGTAATTGAAGTGCGAATACAGTTTTTATAGTAATAACTGGATAGGTATGCAGTTTTTACCTAAAGTCATATTAATTATATTCCTATTATATTCCGCGGCATTCCTCACTAATTGGGCGTTCTCGAGTTCGGCTCGTTACTGCCTGCTGGCTGCCGGTTTTGAGTACTCGTTTAAATAAAACGATGAATCAGATTGGAAATCACTTTGTTTACAATTAAAATATATAATTTAAATATGGTACAAAAATATTGATTACCATAGACCTTCGACGGAGTTGTGACAAAAACTATACTTACTTATTTTAATTTGTAGTCAAACTTTGAATACTAATTGAGTCATTAAAATACTCCCGCTCTTATTAAGGGCATATATTGTATATTATGTGTAATAACTATAATATCGCTGTATTTATTTTAACTAATGTAGTTACACCTTGACATCTCTGTCGTCAACTCTTCGTCCGCTATCCAACGGTCGCCTGCAATAGATCGCTATTTAAGCGGCTGGATCGCCTTCTTACGTACTTTTGTAACACTTATTTTATAGCTGAATGTTATTTTATTTGTGTACATTACGTTACATAACATTAACAGTCTGTAAATTTCCCACTGCTGGTCTAAGGCCTCCTCTATCTTTGAGAAGAAGGTTTGGAGCATATTCCATCAGGCTGCTCCAATGCGGGTTGGCGGATACACATGTGGCAGAATTTTGATGAAATTAGTCACATGCAGGTTTCCGCACGATGTTTTCATTCAAGAGATGAATTATAAACCCAGATTAAGCACATAAAAATTCAGTCGCGCCTGGGTTTGAACTCGCAATCATCGGTTAAGATGCACGCGTTCTAACCACTGGGCCATCTCGGCTCTATCTTTAGCTCTATATTTGAGTACAATGAAGCGAATTTTTTGGGTTGTATATTACGACAACAATACTATATTAATAAACATGATTGTGGCGTCAGTTATATGAATTTCTAGACGATTCTATTCGGAACCCGTTGTAGTGTTACGCTCAGTTTAAACTTTAAATAAAAGCGTTTTAATAAAAAAATATATACAAGGCAATCTTTTCTTTCTCTCCTTCTCATAGTCTGCCCATACGACCGGCTAGAGAGTCACCGCGAGTCCAACGGCTGTACGGAGGTGATTTCCAAGAAAATAATTTCACGGGAATAAATCACATCAAGAATGCAGTTATTGTTTTATTTTATATTCACTTAATACCAAACATGTGTTCAAAGATGAACTTGTGTGCAAAGATGAACTTGGAATTGTAATTTTTGTTTGTTCAAGCAACGCGTGAAAAGTACTGGATTAATCCAGTAGGTACTGATTAATTTTTATATACCTAACTTTTAACATTTCAAATCAGACTTTAAAAGTTATATGCACTTTATTATATTTACAATAATGGTAGCCTGATATACTTATAATAATGAAACTACTCCACTAAAGTACCCGATAGAAATAAAATGAGAACTGCGTAATAACTAAAAATTAAACGTGGACGAGATCGGATCAACTAGTGATCAAAAAAAGAAGAATTTGCAGGCAGATCGTTTAATTCAAATAAAGTTTATAATTATACTTATTTCAATAAAAGTTAAAAGCAAAAACGAATAATATTTTAATTGAAAGGCGTTTCACCATTGCGAGCAAAAACTCATTTGAAAACGATAACATTGCAGGTAATGCAAAATATCGAGCGCATTATTTACAGCAATACGCTACTTATGTTTACTTCGACACAGTATCAACTTTAAGTGCAGGGCTGTTACTTGAAACCAAGATGTAAAAAGGAAAAATCTCTTATGAATATTCAGATATATATTCAGTAAATTTAATTTGAAACCGACTTGCACAATCGCTAACAATCATAGCAATTAAAGTGTTATTTGATAATAATCAATAGGCGGACGAAAGGTTAGACCAGTGTGATGCGAGTGGAACTGGAACCGGAAAGTTGACAGCCCTAAGCTAAGCTAGGCTATAGTCACAAAAACGGATAGGTAACTGTGCTCGGCTAAAATAAGGAATGGTGTTCGACATTTGTGTACGTGTATACTTACCTGTATGCTTTTTATCATACCTAAACATTTTGTTCTGGTTTTGTTTGGGAAGGCGAAATAGGTATGTAGGTACTTAGTTCTAAAAATAATTAAAAGTCCCATTCAATTATTCCATTTGGTTTTTAAAAAAAAACGTGAGATAAGTATCATTTTTCAAGTTATATTTTTGAATTCTAATTTTAAAGAATAATCTTGCTAAGTTTTATTTACATGTTTAGGATGCTTCTAAATTCGTTGCAGATATTTTTAATAGATTTACCAATTATTTATCAATCTATTTTTTTTTCTTCATTCATGTAATTTTTTACTGCTTGTACGACCTCGATATCGCTACGCAGCCTGTACCTACGCTGTTGAATCATTGAGGCTTATAATAAAGTTTTGACTTGGAAACAAAAAGAAAAGCGTATCTACTTTATAAAAATGTTGCTAAATTAACTTTTTGTTCTGCGAATCCCGCGGTTTCACCCCAAAGACAATAGACATTAGGCATAATGGCGAAGACAGAGGACCCAACGCACAATGATCAAACAAACGTTATTCTTACATTGTTTGAGTCCCAGCATTGAATTATCACCTGGGAACGAAAGTTGTCGTCGGCGTCGTCTGCGGGTAACGCGGAAGCCGGGCGGAATTTTATACAGGGATTGCGAACAGATTTAATTGTCACGTAGGATTAAGTTCGGATTGTTTGTACTTACTTGTTCATTAGTGGGTGATACTTTCACTCGTGCGTACCCTCTGTGGTGCACGGGATTGTCATATGTCCTATGTCTCTGATAGGGACTCTTTAGTACCTATACAACGATGACTTTTGTTAGCAAATTAAAGTTTCAATTATTTTAAAAATAGGTATTAACATTTCATGTCTTGAATTAGTTACTAACAATACGTATATTTTAAATGAAATGAAAGATACGATTCATTATATTCTATTTAAAATGTTTAGAATTTATAAAATATTTTAATTAAATAGGTAAATATAATATTAACCTTTAAGTAGGTAGGTATCTAATTATACCTATCATATGTAGGTAGGTATAGATATGCTAAAATGGAAGATTCTACAGTAGGTGAGTACATAGCTCTGCTTTTACTTAGGTAAGTACGTAGGTTCCTACTTTACTACCTACGTAAGCAAAATTGGGTTAAATGTACTGCTGTTGTATCATAAAAAATCTAGAAACTAAATTATATACCTATTTCTTAGAAAGCATTTCTTAGAAATTTTATTTTGTATATGGACTCTTTTAATTTAAAGTAAAAAAATATATAGGTAGGTATTTGTAAAATTTTGTAAATATAATCCAATTTGTTTGTTATATTGAGGTAAGGTCCACGTTACCTATTACATAAAGACCTTAATGTTATTTTTGCAGGACATTCAATCTTTTCGATCGAAAAACGTATCAAATTGCGCGGCTCTATTAACTCGAGCGGTCGTGATCGGCCCAGCGCAGGACATTCCTGCGCGCGCGCAGGGCGGAGCCACTTTGATCTCGCCGCGACACGCCCTCCGACACACAAGCACAACCTCACCACATTATCGGCACACGGAGCACAGACAAACTCCGCTGCAATGGTTTATTAGAGTTAGACACGCGATCCTTAATCGCCGTCGCTCAGTGGTTACTGAGAATAACATAAGAAGTAAGCTTCGTAAACGTAAGCGCTCCTATTACTGAGGGCACGTTACATACAAGTATTAATGAGAAACGGTCGTTCAGTATCACAATTTAAATAAGGACAATTAATATAAACCTCATTTAAAATCACTTGGACGAAAAAGTAAATGAGTAGGTAGTTTATAACCAAAAATACTAATATATTGACGTAGGTAGGTACCTCCATAACAAACTCGTAACTATTTGTACCTACCTTATAGTAAACGGATTCGGTGGTCTAGTAGCTTAGAATGGAGTAAGTTCATAAGAGAGTAATTTAAGGAGGCTTAGGATTCATTATCACTCATACGGGTTAGGCCAATAGGTAATTAACCTATAGAGTTTCCCGAAATTTGGAAGTAACTAGTGTTAATGCACCGAGCCCTCGAAAAACATGAAAAGATATTAAAGAGCCTGCAGCTGTAGGTTCTCTTTCCGTTGAATCTTAGGTATTTGCATTCCATCGGATTATGAAAAATAAAATACTACCTATACCGAAACATGGAATAAGACACTGTAAAATAAACTAACGAAATGAGGGTATAAAAATTACACTATTGTTTGCGCAAATATTTGTGCACCAGGTGTTAGGTACGGATAGATATATTGTGTGTGTATTTCAGGATACTTTATATAAGTAGGTTAACCGACCTATTGATGAGGTAAAATTATTTAACTTAATAGTTGACATGCAATAAAAAAAAGATCTATGCAATTTGTCTACCTGTCGTAATGTATTGAAATAGATCACACCTTTGAACCAAATTATAGGTAGGTATATTCATGCGTATATCGATTCCCCCGACTCTTATCATTGCTCTGTATAAACACTAAAGTTAGATGTCGCAAACCAACTTCTAAATTATTTTCACTTAGAAATGAAATACCTATATCATACTCCAATCCAATCACCGAATTTGGCGAAATTATAAAGGTAGAAACCGCTTCTTTATAATTTCGCCACACTCAGTAGGTTCCTACTTGCTTGCTTGCTTTCTACTTGCTGATAATCCATCTTCAGACATGTTCACGCCTAAATTGACACATGTGAAACATATCATATGACAATATATAATCTAGCTTTATTTTTGTATAACAATGTATTGTTTTTACTAAATAAATTAATATGCTCTGCTCATTGTAACGGAATGTAGATTATGTGGGTATGACTATTTTGGGTAGGATAGATTTGTTTCGATGCAGACTTTGTTAGTGACATAAAGGTTTAGGTATGATTCATGAAGCTAGCTTTAAAAGTTCACCTCGATTTATTTTACCTACAGACTTGTATAATAAAAAGTAATCATCATAAATTAAATATTTACCTACAATTTGTGATATCACACGCGATAAGTATCTAAAACGAATGTAAATTTAAACGTAAGTTC
This sequence comes from Vanessa tameamea, assembly GCF_037043105.1. Classification (NCBI taxonomy): domain Eukaryota; kingdom Metazoa; phylum Arthropoda; class Insecta; order Lepidoptera; family Nymphalidae; genus Vanessa; species Vanessa tameamea. The sequence continues at coordinate 13,923,116 of NC_087314.1, read as the reverse complement.
TTACTTAAACGTAACTTTGTAACTTAAATATAATTAATTTATAAATAACCAGTTTAGATAAGAGTAAGTATTTTTATTTATATTTGCTTATTCGAGCATTATTTATAAGTGTCTACTTCTTTCGTGCAACTTGAATTGAAACTTGCAAATAACATGTGATTACAATCTACCTATTTATCTTTGCATAATAAGTTCAAATTACTTAAAATTAAATTGTAAAATTATCTGAAGTTAATATCTATTTTAAGCAGAGATAGAATGATAAAATTCATTTCATCAAAGTTGGTATTATTTTTAAATTCAACAATCCATGAATGTCTCTCGACATTAATTATATCAAGTTATTCATCCTTATAGAGCGACGACTTAAAAACGCTATAGTACATATGTATGAAGAAGCGAGGCTGGTCGCCGGGTTTTAATTACTGCATAAATACGTTACAGAAAACACTATCAACGGTAAGTTTTCATGTTCATGGCTTTTGTTTAATTCGCGACAAACGGACACAGATTTTAAATATCACGTAGGAAGTCGAATACGCGACAGAGATTAATCGATGTGTCCGAGATTAGAACGGCAATTATAATTTGAAAACAATACCAGATAGATTGATGTTTTTTTAGGCCTTGAATGGGGACAATGCTAACACGTGAATGAAAATGAAAAACAATACCAAAGCCGACACGGGGTCACTATTCCTTTAAAACTGTATTCGCTTGGCGGTTCTGCAGTATTAGGTAGATATACGCTAACCACTAACAAATGAGGTAGTCAAATGTATTAAAATATTTGGGCAACCCCATTTAACCTAAGTATATGATGCTGTAGGTATAATGTATGTATATGCGCCGTCTTAAGAATAGCGCTCGGGTTCAATCAGAGTCCTGGCTTGCAAGATTCAAAAAAGATTTTCAAGATTTTTTTTTATTTTTTAACCGGGCACCACACCGCTGTTCCAAGACTTGACCATCAATGGCGAGGCGTCATCGGCGGGTTTTTCGCCCCCTACATAGTCGCTAGGTTCATGATCAGATAAATCTTCCGTCAGATATTTACAATACAATATTAAATCAGTGTTTGGACTCGATGAGTAGATAGTAAAAAATATAATGGCGTAAATAACAACTCAAGATTTTTTTTTACCGAGATACCTTTTGTATTTAAAAAAAAATGGAATATATAGTGACTGAATATCTTTAGACATACCTATTGATTTCTTTAAAAAAAAGTGTCATAATTGTCATTTTTTTGTTCGCATTAATCTTCCAGCAATCGTAAATATTTAAACGAAACACTTTTACAATCTTAACGAGCTTGTAAACAGTGAACTACATACCGGCAACCCGATATTCGTAAATACCGCTCTAATCAGGGCGCAACATAAATATGACAGAAGGTCCTCGTGAAGCAGATTGTAAATCACTCAATTAGCGCGTTAAATCACGTTATCTGTGATAAGGAAGAGATAGAGCGCCGGCTGTCGCCTTTACGAGCGGTTATGTGATGTTTAATGTGGGCAGGCGACGCCGCATATGATTGATGGCGACTCGGAGCGCTCGCGACGTCAACGCACTCGGACTGGGTTAGGCCTAGTGTGGCTAATACTAGGATAAGGTCGGAAGCTTACCGCTTTTGTCTGTAGTGTTATTTCAATTTCAAGTATCATATCCATTTCGAGTAAAATAATCTAAAGGGTACTTTTATATTTTAAAGGCAAAACTAATAAAGAAGCTGTAAAGGGGTATAATGTATGTCCGTAACGACATAAATTATAAACAAAATGTCACGTTTATTTTGACTAAAATTTTTAATTAATTTTATTTTTTATTTTGAGTAAAACTATATGAGATACCTACCTGCACAGTGGGCGTTATGCCCATTGTATGATTGTAATAGATATTTGTCAATTGTACTCAATAGGTATTCGATACCAGCCAGGCTGTAAATGTTCCGCTGTCGGGTTAAGTCCTCCTCCCCTCGTGAGAATAGGGTTTATTACAAATCAAGCTCAAAGGATACACGTGTGGCGAAATATTTTGCACGTTTATCTACGATACAGTATTATACATTCACACTTGAGACAAGTAGGTACGTAGGTATATAACTAATTTATTTCTATGTGATGATTATTTATTTATTTCTATTGAATTTATCTATATTATTTTAACAACTAAACTCTTTTATCATAATCCCCATTAAATTAATAACTCAACTTAACGGTCTTAATGGGAAATAAGGTAAAATTTAATTTAAAATGATTGTATCGCATCGCCGCGCTCTCGCCAATGTATGCGCGCGCTCACTGGGATGACAGCGGCGCGATGACGAGATGAATCAATAGTCACTCAATGAAATCTAAATATAACTTCGGACGGGACCTAGATTTGGATGAGCAACTTCTGAGTGATTTGATAAAAGTGAGAAACGCATTAAAACAATTTGTACGGTGATAGCCCATTGGCTAGAACAAACGAATCTTAACCGAAGACAACAGGTTCAAAAGTGGACAATCACTACTGCGTTTCGAATGCTTCGTTCGTTTTCTAATGTATCTATCGACGGCGAAGTAAATCATCCTGAGGAAACTTCCAAGTTGGTAGTGCTTTATGTATCGCATTACAAAGTAAATTGCAGCAAAGGATATATGGTATGATAGGTTGCTTTTTAGATCCTGCATTGAGCACACATAGTGCGAGCATCTATGTGCGAAGGCACACCATTGGCGTAACCATAAGTAGCTTTTTCGGGCCCCAATGTGACGCCTGCCTGTTGGTTTAGGTGATTGCCGAGCGTGGGACGAGAAGTCAGATAGTCGGTATTAAACTCCTGAGAGCTGGCTATTTTATAAGTTAATTAAAACTGAAATTGTAATTATCACAAAATGCAAAAGTAACTCTGTCTATATAAGGAAATTTGATATGAAGTAACCGAGGAAAAATATTAGCTTCTTTTTGATGCCTAACACCTTACGATCAATCCCTTAAGCTGGAGCGAATCCGCGGGCGACAACAAGTAGTTTATATACCTGTGAGTTGTGACACAATAGTTTGTGGTAGTGGTGGAAACGACCAGTTTTTAGAACATAGGACGACCATATGTCCATGTTCTTCTCGTAAAAATAGCAATATAGGTAGATAAGTAAATAAATTGCGGATCGTTTTTGGAGCAGTTTTTTATAAACATTTATGAGAGCCCTTTTCGAAAAAGTTTTTAAATAGATGAAACGTTTCGCTCCCCGGGTCACCTTTGAATCTAAGACCCCACGCGACCGCATCGGTTGCATGGGCATCGCTACGCCACCGAGGAAGACTTACCGTGAGGCTCGTGTGCTTGTATGCCTTACTAAAACAAATTAAGACAAAATGACGGTATCTTTAGTTTCATTTATTTGAACTCTGTATTATCAAAATAGTTTATTTTGCTTAGTTCATCTTCATTTTTTTTATTCTCCTCGTTCCTCGTTAAACAGACGTTTAGGTGCGTAGGTTATTCTCACAACTCGGACCGATAGTTTTATTTTTATATGTGCGTTTAAATATGTATTGTATAACTTTATGTCTGAGTATGTATTATCTATTGAGTTGCTAACGGTGTAAATGCACAATCATTAATTATTTTGATCACAGCGTCGCTTGAGCTCTTCCACATTTGCAGTATTTCTATTCCAGTTCCCTCCTATAGTAGGTATTATATTTCCTTTACAACGCATGATTGGCGCAAAATTCGGTGGTCCGGGGAATCATGGAGGCGAAGAGTCCTCTTTTTACTAATTATATTATAAGCAATATTTATTTTTATTTAGTAACTAGAAATTAAAAAAAAACAACTTTTAACCCTATTACCGCTGTTGCGACGGGACGGTCAGTTCGTGAAATACCTAATAAAGACATAAAAATGTTTATATTACTATAATATATTAACAGAATGCGGTAGGTGTTCGAATATATTGATCAGTCTCTTTAAAGTTATCGCAATAATGTCGTAATATATGAATAACATCTTACTATTCGTACCTATTACAAGGTATTTAATTATTATTTAAGAGAATGATTGTGGTGCGGCCGGTAGAGCCGAGATGGCCCAGTGGAGAGCCGAGATGGCCCAGTGGTTAGAACGCGTGTGTCAGATTAAGTAAGAAATAAATAAATAATTAGACAATTACAAACTAGATTTTTGACAATCAATAAGCAAGTGTAAACACTTCTATATTGAATAAAGATTTTTGATTTGATTTGATTTGAAACAAGGCTTACACTATGTATTGTATGTTTTAATCAATTCTGTAATAATAATAATTTAATTTAAGTTATTTTTGAATTGTGTTGATAACATTGATATTAAATAAGAGGGTACTTTGACTTTTCTGTTCAATATTGTGAGTCACGTGATTTGTAGTGAGGCTTATATAAGTGATGGAAGCTCGGTACAGAACACTTTACTTTTACTTTTCAGCTGCTGCTAACATTAAAGGTACGATATAATTTTGTGATATAGTATAATTGTTATTGCTTGTTAAATTATTGATGAATATATGAATTGTGTTTTTGCAATTATCAATATACAAAGTTAGTATTATATATACAAAGTTAGTATAATTGTATTTAACTAACATGACTGTATTTTTGGATATTGAAAAGAGTAACTACTGAGTTTCTTGCTGGTTCTTCTCGGTAGAATCTACATTCCGAACCGGTGGTAGCTTTATTTTAAATAGTTTGTTAAATGATGATTCAAAAGTCCTTGTAAAACCTACTTGAATAAAGTATATTTTGATTTTGATAATGGCTAAATAAATATTTGTGTTTCATATATAATCTTTTATTGTCCTATAACCTTAAAATATAATGAAGTAATAAAGAAATAGAAATTATCTTAAAATATCCTGACATAATGTATTGAGACTCTATAAAAAAATCTAACACGTGCATCTTAACCGATGATTTCGGGTTCAAACCCAGGCAGGCACCACTGGATTTTCAAGTACTTAATTTGTGTTTATAATTCATCTCGTGCTCGGCGGTGAAGGAAAACATCGTGAGGAAACCTGCATGTGTCTAATTTCAACGAAATTCTGCCACATGTGTATTCCGCCAACCCGCATTGGAGCAGCGTGGTGGAATATGTTCCAAACCATCTCCTCAAAGGAAGAGAAGGCCCTTAGACCAGCAGTGGGAAATTTACAATGCTAATGCTAATGCGGCCGAAAAACACAAACATGCAGGCCCATCAAATATACCAATAGAAATGATAAAGGCACGGACGTAAGGTCTGTGGATATTTAATTATGTTAGAGAAAAAAAAAATCATACCTTTAATAGGCAGCCTCATGTGGTTTTTATTTTTATTTTCATGACCATCAGATTAATTATTAGCAAGTCTGTGGGTAAGTAGGTAGGTACTTACTTGCCATTAGAAAAATAGTTTCATCCGGACAAATTAGAAATATTTGACTATCTGTTAGTTATTCCTGTGTTGTTTAAGCTGTCTCGGTTGTTGAGGAGAAATAAATAATTATTTACCTATTATTATTATTTACTTAATGAGAATGCTTCGACGCGTCCGCTCCACGACGATGAAACCGTTGTCTTCCCGAAGCATGTCGACCATTCCTCGATAAATAACGTTAGTGAAACATGATAACTAATGATAATATTATGAATACTCACGGATCATTTAGTAGTCTAATTACAATTATTAATAGCATTGAGGAGCCCCAGCTACTCCAGCAGGGCAACGGCGCTGTTACTGTTTTTATATACTTATTTATAATTAATTTTAATTTAAGTTTTGTTACATTTAACACATTAAATTATTGTTCTTTATTATATTGTTATTATTTTATTATTTGTATTGTAGTAACGTTACGTAACTATATATTGCTCTTAGATCATTTTATCTTCAGTATTTATAGTAAGCTGATTATAGTTTAAACTTATAAGAGTTTGAAGAACGACACTCATTAGATAGCTAGAATACCTTTACTACTTAAAGCAATGTCAATTTTGCTAAAATGTTCTTAAAAAACATTTGCCATCAATTTCCATCAAAATTTATGATACCTATTGACTAAATTACTACTACTACTTTTGAATATTACTTTTGAAAATAATTACTATTGAATTTTATACGATGGACGAACGGATGAACATATTAGATACATACCTACATTTTACAATAGTAGGTAACGTAATGTAGTCCCTTGCCTCATCCTCTAACAATAAGTAACAAACAAAAAATGCAATCAATTTGAAGCTCTCAACATTTCAATATGATATCATCGAGACATCGAAGTTTAATTTACAACTCCCCTCTACGTAGATAAATACAAGATACCATCGCTAATTTAAAGTTTTGGGCCTTTATTACAGGCGTCAGGTAAAGTCGGACCTTCGTCAAATGCTATGTTCTATAGTTTTTATATCTATCAGACGTTTAATCCCATTGATATAAAAATAAATACCTACGTAGGCAAAAAACTGAAACGACACTCAAAAAAGAAATAATATGTTAAAATAATTTAGATATATCTACTTGAATAGCTGTTACGTTTCGTTATTTTCTTAATGGATTGATGATTGTGATGACGATTTAAATTATCTATGTAGGTATGTATTATGTATTTACCTATCTCTGTAGCTCGTAAGTTCCGTAGCGCGAAATCAATCAAAATATACTTTATTCAAGTAGGCTTTTACAAAGAATTTTGAATCGTCGTTTTACAAACTACATTAAGTGAAGCTACCACCAACAATACGATATCAAATCGTTCTACGATACAGTGCTCACCGCAGCGGCTGCAGAAGCCCAATACTAATTAGACATATCATCTGCCCGCCGTACGCGTCACCGGCCCACCCACGAGGACGCACTAGATTCCTCGTCGGACGTTTTTTTACGCCCTAATTAAGCTAATTTATCGAGACAATAAGAGAAATTATCGTCGGCGACCGTCGGTTAGTGGCCGCTTTTATGAGAGGTATTAAATTGTCGGGTTTAAGAGCGCTACCGCGCTACACCGGCGAGTTCGACCCGTTCTTTGATGCTCCAATAAATATGAGAGATAACATCTGATAAGGTTCCAGCGGACTCGGGTCGAGAGCGGGCGGTAGAGGACGCACACCCTTCTAGAATGTGTTCCGATTACAGAGGTGCCGATCCCGCGGTAGTGACGATTAAATGTGATTTTATGGAGGAGGCTAGTCAATACGCGTTTTCTGAATGGATGTTCGCGTGGGACGTTACTGTCTCGGCGACATGTAACACGCATTCTTCAACGTTTATCTAAATGTAACTCGACGAATAGATTATCTATTTGTGCGGTATGCGGTTATTTGTCACCATCAAATCTCGTTCGAGATATATTTAACGTAAATAGCTGTAAAGGCGCGATAATTGTCGAGTCGACCGTCTATCTACCCACTAAATATAAATGTTTGTGATTCCAATAATTAAATGTATCGAAGATTGAAAGTAGTAGTGGCGATAAACTCAAAGCTACTTAAAGAAACATAAATATCACCTTTAGAATAAAAGGAAAATATTGCCAAACCTATAGGTACTTATCTACCTACCTACACTATAAACTGTCATGGCGATGTAACCGTAGACAGGATCTTTAGGGGTTTTTTTCGCATATTTTTTCAACTATGTAAAACTACTTTGATGCTGTAACAGTTGTGATAATTTCATTTAAAAAAAATTAATCATGTTAAGGAAAGTCTAAACACTAGACTCTAGTTGCAACAATAGGGAAACAACGTGTAAACTTTAGATTAATGAAGAATTATGAATGCTAAAATGTAATTGTTGAATTCAAAGTAAATAAGTAATAATATATAATAATAAATGGTAAGTACCTATATTTTATTGGCACATGACGTTTTGTATTTATTTATATCACTCGTGCATTTTTTTTTATTTACACACTTAGAGAAAAGAAACTTATACTTATCTAACATTACAGTAATCCAACGCCTTAGTTAAGTTGACGACCAAAACATTATTGTAATAATTCCTCAGTTTACATTTAAATTTAACAATATAATTCAATTTATAAAATCACATAACTAATTAAAAATAATATCAATAATTCAATGTCAAAATAATAAAATAATTAAAAATAGACAAAAGAACATTCAATAAACAATAACAAAATAAAATATTTAGGTACATTACATTTCAAAAAATTAATTAACTTTAATGTCAGATTAAGTCATGTCAAAGAATAGTTAATAATGTCATACCTGATTTAATTTTATATCAAATCAATCACAGAGTCTATAAAAATAATCATCCGTATCACACGAAACGACCAATTTTAGGCTAAATCAGCGTTATCTAAATAAACTAATTGAATAAAAATTTAAAACTAAATTGAAAAAGCTTCGAAGCTTCAAATTATGTACGACGATTAATTATGAATTTTATCAATTCTGTCGATATTTTTGACAAGTAATAGGTAGGTATTTAGGTACTAACTACCTAGGTAGGTAGGTATATCTATTAAAATTGGAGCAATTTTGAATTTTGTGCCTATACGAACATATAGGTACACTTTCGAGAAATGAATACTTAATTAACTAAACCGGTAGTATAGGTAATGAAGATCCCTTATTCCATAACGCCAAGACATACTTGTTATTTGTAACTTTGTTTGTTTGCAAACGTGATACTATATTAGATATTCTGACTATTTGTTATTAACTTTTTGAAATCGGCCTTAAAATCTACTTAACCAAAAGTTATTAATGACACCATTTCATTCAGTGCGATCATAGTAATCGTAGGTACATACATATATATATATACATACAATGTGCCTTAATATTTAGTGAATCCCTAATTAACGTGTATAATATAAGTACTCCTTCTAAATAGGTAATGAATACGACAAACAAGAGGATATGTACTTATATTTAAGTACCTACTTAATTATTTGCAATAAAAAGCCTGCAAAACTGAATTAAACTTAACTACTTATAGGCCCCGTGCGTATCGCGATGCGCCTACTGTTGCGCCATCTCGCGGAACAGTGGTGACAATACGTAGATGCCCAGCTGACTGGCGCCTTCCCAAGTAGTACATGATTCATACGCACTTCGAGGTCATTATTAATCGAAAATAATTTACGTTATGACCTCGACGATAATCCAATGTGGTTTTCAATCAATCAATTTACATTTTTTTCGTGCAAAATCGATATCAAAAGGTAAGTAATGTACCAAAAAAAATTAGAAATCCAACCCTTCCGAGTGAATGTGTTGTCGCTTATTATTGAATTGAATTTTAGGTAAAAAACTGTTCGAAAGCAGGCATGTCTCCAACGTGAGAGAAATTATCGATGTAGATGGTAAACGTATCATCGAGGGAAGTGTTACCAAAACTAGGGTAACAAACCCTTCGTACGATGTTACGTTGAAGGTATATGAAAAAAAAATATATTGTAAATTGTATTATTAAGATCTGATGCAAACGACACTAAATCATGAATTTTTACAGTTACTTGTATAAGGATAACAACTCGTTGAAGTAAATATGCAAGATCGTACATTCAAGTATTAGTAAGCTGAAGTGGCAGTGGGCTGGCCATATTTGTCGTAGAACCGATAACCGTTGGGGAAAACGTGTTCTAGAGTGGAGACCGCGTCTCGGCAAACGTAGTGTAGGACGTCCTCAGGCAAGGTAGAGTGACGATTTGCGCAAGACGGCTGGCAGGAGCTGGATGCGAGTTGCCGAAGAAAGACCACAGTGGCGTGCATTTGGAGAGGCCTATGTCCAGCAGTGGACGAATGCGGGCTGATGTGTGTGTGTACATTCAAACTAAATAAGTATTTTTAGAGTAATTGTAGATTCTAGTTTCATAGCAATTTCACTAGCATTTTGCACTAATAAATTAATGCTTTACTCTTTCGTTTTCCTCAAAGCATGATGTATGGCACTGATGCTGTGGTCCTTGTCCGATTAAAAACATAATTTTTGTGTTGTTTTGTTCATAACTATAAATTAATGAACCATTCGATTTTTTTTTTGTATCCAGTGAACATTGAATATTTCATAGGATCAATTTCTTTGTCGCTTGGCTTTTTAACTCTTACACTATTTTATTGTTATAATAATAAGAATGCATTTTTATAGTTGAATGGGGACCGCACAATATCCACGACGCAGTGTGGCTGCAAGGCCGGCTTATCGCTTCGAGGGTCGCTGCATCAGCACGTCGCTGCAGTTGCCATTTTCATTAACAATGAAAGTTCAAATTCAAAAACTGATCAGCCACAAGCTTGGAATCAATCAAAGAAGAGTCAGCTTGAAAAATATAAAAAAGGTGCTACGATAGAAAGTCTCTTTCCTACCACGAAACGTTTGATCGATTGGAATCAAAAACACACGGGCATCTAATAACTTTCCGATTGATGCAAAGCTGTAATTGATGAATAAATTGATGATTATATTGTTTTGTATTACAAACGACAAAAATGTATTCAACGTTAATATGTAATAGACAATTGATATTTACCTATATACATACCTATAGTATAATCAAATGAATTATCAAAATGTTACATTGTTCCACTCTCTTGTGGATAACCAAATGGACAGAGTTTAATATTATTTCTCTTAATTTTCATAAAATTAAGAGAAATAACCGATTCTTTTTTCATTCCATTTATTTTAATTCTGAAATGTTGTTAATTTATTTCATAATGCCTGTTATATTATACATTATTTAAACATTTAAAACAAAAAGAACTAAGTGTTGTTATAACAACATTAAAATTACGTTACCCTTGTTTATTGTTATGTATGGTACGTAGCGACATCTAGTAAGAGGTAGAGTAATCTTTTGATAAAATTTGAACTACGCTAACTACATTGCGAGCATTGGACGTCGTTGCATAATTATGAAAACAAACGTAACTATTAAAAAAGAGGTAAAGTAGTAAGATGATATCTCAAAATTATAAAATACTCAAAAGTACAGACAAAAATATTCTCAAAGTATTTAAGGATATTTTGTCTGTATCAAATTAGAGTTTTGACATTACGATTTGACATTTCGATTGCAGTAAAGATTTGACAATAAACATTGGTCGGCTGGCTGATAAATATTTTGCACATTTAATAAATAAAAAATGTTTATTCAAAGTAACCCTTTATACGCATGTTTGAGATAACGCAATGGGAACTTTAAATATTGCTGAATGGTCCCCGGACCAAGTCGCAGAATGGATGTCAGGTTTGTACTGGGGTGTTGCGACTTGCGAGAGCTATGCTTTCGGAGGGTGAGTCACAGGCGGTGTTTTGTTGCAGGATTGGGACCCAAAGTGGCGCAGTATGTGCCAGAGCTACACAAGAAAGGATTAAATGGCGAGAAATTGCTGACTCTTCGATGTGATGACTTGGAATATCTCGGTATTCACATAATAGGCCACCAAGAATTGTTGTTAGAGGCAGTAGAACATTTACGAAACTTTGTATGTATTGTATTACATTGTATAATTACATATATAAGTGTCTGTTGATTCCATAACTCAATTTATTGTTCACAACAGCCAATTAACACTTATCTGTTTTTGTGTTGTTGTTGTTGTTATATAAACTACATTACTTATGGCTCTGATATAACATATTTGCTTTACTCTCTTTTGATTCATATTCATGAATGAAGGAGAAATATGGATTGGTTTAGTTATTATAAATAAAGCTGAAAAATATTTGTTTTTAATAATTGTTAACACTCTTTCAGCACTATGAGATTTCAAGAGAATGTGTGCAACAGTTAGCTCTACGAGTGTCATCTGCAGCAGCCTCTCTAGCTCGAGCGTTACGTCATCATGTTGACGCTCGCTTAGAGACTCACTCTTTGGCTGATGTTGCAAGGACTGTGCATGCTGTTAAGCCTCTCGTTTGTTGGTTAGATAGGTAACTGTAACTTTGAGTATCATAATTGTTAAAGTTCAGTCGTGGCAAATTATTCCGCATAATATTATCTTTGAATATTATAGCCAAGTGCCATTGCATGTATGCCTCTTATACACTTGACATATAAATATATATGTATTAAGACTTTGTATCTGGTAACTAAACCTAAATCATGTAAAAATAATATTACTCATAATGATTTGCCATTTGAGCAACATAGATTCAGGCAGACTGTATCATGATAAATAAATAATTAATAACTGCTATTTATGAAATGCTATGATTTATTAAAATTCATAATAAAAAACTTTAGTATTTGTGATAGCAAACACAAGAGGATTAAATGAGAATATACACATGATGGGACTTACCAGCCAACGGCTTGACCAACTACTAGTTTGTAGTCAAATTCAATGTAGCCACACTTCAAATAAAATAAAACATCATGGCTTCAGAAGTTATGTTGCCCTATATGAGTATTTTTAGAAAATGTATTAGAACAATAGGGCAAAAAAGTATTTTATTTTATGAATTTATTCATTATTGTTATTTTCATTGTAATTAAATATTCTTTTGCGTAATTGCACGTGACCTTTTATTAGGATTTCTTGAATTACATGTATTTAATTTCAGGTGGCCGCTGGGCTCGGGGTCACCGCTTGCAGAACGTAAGGCGGCCCTGTTGAAGCTATCGTTGGAAGCGGCCACTTGTGCCCAGAGAGACAGGTTTGCCGAGCAACCTGCCCGAGCGGTGGCCGCGGCCGCAGCGGCAGTCGCTGCCGTCGCGGATTATATCATTCAGGTGATTTCAGATCGATTATGGCAGCATTTTCACGCATTAAGGAAAATATAACACCCGTCCCGTGCGCGTACGCAGGACGTGTCGGACCCCACCATCCTGCAGCCGGCGTGGCTGGGCGCCGTGTCGCTGCGCCAGGGCGAGCGCGCGCTGGGCTTCGAGGTGGTGCCGTCGTTCTGCGGACACCACCAGCTCGCGCACATCCGGTTCGCCTCGCCTGCGCACGCCTCGGGCCTCGTGCACGAGGCCGACGAAATCGTGCAGGTACCGCCCCCCCCGCCGGGATAACTGCTGGCAGGAGATCCGCAGACCACCTTGCAAATCAATCAATCCGGCACTAATTGTAAAATCAATTGCAATTTTACATATTAAACTGCAACTAAAGTATGATTTGGTCACTGAATGGGTTGTATATCGATATGATCAGTGTTGTCTTTAACCTGGTTTGGTAAATTGTGTAGGTAAAGTGATTTGATGGTCTAAACGGTGACTAATTTTAGGTAGCAGTGGCTAGTATTAGTTTCTAGTAGAAAAGCAAATTAAAGATAAATTAACTAATTGATAACGAATTTAGGTTAAATTTTAATGATATTTGGTGGCGAATGATTCGGTACAGTGGTAATCGTGCTGCAGGTGGGCGGGAAGTGCGTGATCGGGTGGAGCGGCGAGGCGGTGGAGCGGCTGTGCGCGCACACGGCGCGCAGCGGGCTCGACCTGCAGCTGCGACTGCGTCGCCGGGGGGCCCGCGCGCTCCCCGCGCTGCCAACCCCCCCGCTGCGGGCGCCGCGGCCCCGCGCGAGGCCACGTCTGCCGCCCCTGCACGCACATCTCAGATTGCACAGGTTTTCAAGACTTCCCTATATTTGGTTCGATACGTCGTTTGTTTCGAGCCTCGAGCCCCGTTTCGCTCCGTGCCCGCAGGTACGAGCTGGAGTTCCCCCGCGCCGAGCGCGCGCCGCCGCCCCCGCCCGCGCCCGCGCCGCGCTCCCCCTCGTCGTCCGACAGCGAGCTGTCGCCGCCCGCCTCGCCCACGCACCCCGACGCCAACAGGTGACCAGCGCGGCGACCTCTCCTCGGGGGCGTATCTCTCTCTATACCGAACGTACCGTATTCAACGTTAAATGTCGTCCTTCCGTCAGGCCTTAGATAAAATTTATTATATACAATATTTATAAATTTAACGTAATATATGTAAATTCAGTAGATCGAACGTAAGCAAGAGAGTAAAGGAAAAGTTAGTGCACGATAAACCGATCGCTCACGGCGTGGTGTGTCCGCAGGCTGTACCCGCCCAAGCCGGCGGCGCGGCGCGCGCGGCGACACTCCGTGTGCGGTGCCGAGCAGCCGCCGCGCCCGCCGCCCGCGCTCGAGCGGGTGAGTGCCGCGCCCGCGCACCCGCGCCCGCGCACCCGCGCACCTACACACCCACCTAACGCCGACCTCCCTTACAGTTCTGGCGGGAGCTGCAGCAGCAGCGCTGGGCGCACGGCGGCAGCCCCGAGCCCGACGACTCCACCCTCTACCGCCGCGACAAGGTAATTCTGCGTTTTGAAGTTGAAGTTGAGAAATGTTCGGAACCGCCGATAATAAACGTATTCATTTTTGTAAATCGTTTCAGGCGGTGTCGTGCAGCACGGGCCTCCAGCTGTCGCCTCGGCCGCGGACCTGTCTGGGCGTCCCGCGCCCGTTGCCCGCTCCGCTGCCCGCCCCGCTCGCCGCTCCGCTCCCCGCCCCGTCGCCCACTCCTCCCCCCGCGCCCGGTCGCGGGAAACTCGACAAGAGTCACTCGACGCCGGCGTACGACTTCGAGCCGTCGTCGGAGCTCGGCCCGCTGGCGGCGCAGACCATCCCGGAGTCCCCGACCACGCCCACCGCGGAGGGGCCGACGCTACCTCGTCTGGAGAAGGCGGGACAGATTCTCGACTTCAAGAAGTCGAGCTCGCAGATCGAGGAGGCGATTCAGCAGAGAAATCGACGAGCTAACGTCGACGACGAGAGAACGGACGCTTTCACCGACGAGGATATTCGACCGATCGACGAGGACTCCAAGTTGGAAATCGTCGAGACCGTGAACGTGGTGCTCAGCGACCGAGTCGAAGCGAGCGAGAGGACGGTGTCGAGGGAATTCAGGAGGATCGAAAAAAAGGAGACGAGGGCATCGACGAAGGTTTCGGCGGACGACACGAGTAGCGACGATCAAATACCGATTCCTGTCAAGTAAATTTTTCAATATGGATTACTTCCTTATTCTAATTCGGGTTTTTAGTAAAATTCAAGACTCGATTATATTTATATACTCACACACCACCACGTCGTTTCAGATACCCCAAGCCACGAATAACCGAACGATACAGACCGACCGAGTTTCCCCCCGAGCCTCCCCCGCGTCCCTCGCACACGCAACGGGCGCCGCGCGAGCCCCCGCCGCCCCCGCGGGACGCGCCGCCCAGGGAGCCCCGCGAGCCCCGCGAGGCGCCGCGCTCGCTCGCGCAGCCGTCGCAGTCGCTGCAGTCGCTGCGGCCCATCAGCAAGCGCGACATCCAGCTGGTGGTGTCGGAGCGGCGCGCCATGCCGGCGCTCAACGGCGCGGCCGACGCGCTGGCGGCCGACGGCGCCGCGGCCCCCGCGCCGCCCGCGCCCCTCGCGTCCCCGAGCACGACGCCGTCGCCCGCGCCGCCCGCCGCGCGCGGCATCTTCCCCACATCCAAGTCGCGCAGTCTCAAGAAGAAGAACTCCATCCTGGCCAGTGAGTGCGTTTGAAGGGTCGTTGTGTCTCGTCCGTGCATACGTAGTGGTGACCCACCTTTTCCCCCGAGAAGCGTGAGTCGAAAGAATCTAAATCGTAATCTCAGTAGTCCGTAAGCCTCAGAAGGGAAGTCTTTAAAAATGTAAACCACGCTCATGGCCTATACTATTATCCGGTACGCAGAGCGGCGCAGCGTGTCGGCGCGCTCGCTGTCGGCGCGCGGCGCGGCGGGGCGCGTGTGGCAGCGCGTGCGCGCGCGCGCCGGCCCGCAGCCGCGCTGGGCCGCGCGACACCTGCTGCTGGCGCACAACCTGCTCTACGCCTACCGCTCGCCCGAGGTAGCCGCCCGCCCCGCGCCGCCCTGCCCCGCGCCGCCCCGCCCCGCGCCGCCCCGCGCCGCCCGCCCTGACGCCCGCTCGTGTTGCAGTGCTCGCGCGCCGACTGCATGATCTACCTGGAGGGGTTCACGGTGTGCGCGGCGGGCGAGGTGAAGTCCCGCGCGCACGCCTTCAAGGTGTACCACACGGGCGTCGCCTTCTACTTCGCGTGCGATACGCGCGACGCCATGCTGGCTTGGATACAGCTCATCCACCGCGCCACGCTGCTGCCGTCGCTGCTGACGTCCGCGGTGAGCGGAGCTCGGAGATGACGCCGATGACGATTACCGGTTCGTTACCGGTTTCATTATAAAACGTTTTCAGATGGAGCTGTCGAAGCAGTTCTCGGAGACCGATTACTCGGAGACGGAGTCGGACAACGAAACCTCCGAGAGGCGAAACGAACGCGAGAGGGAGAGGGAGAAGGAGAGGGAGAGGGAGAAGGAGAAGTCGAAATTCGGTTCCCTGAAGAAGTTGACGCATCGCGCCGGACGGAGCGAGTCGCAGGAGAACGTGAACCAGGCGGCAGCCACCAGCCTCGACAGGAAGTACCTGAGGTTCTTCTCGAGAGCCAGGCCCAAAGATGACTCTAAAACTGCGAAGGTATGTGTTCATTTCCTTGGTATGATTTTTTATATTTTTATTTATGCGTACAGAATAATACAAATTTCAAATAACAACTGGTGCGTGAAGTTTACCAAAAATAAATATGTATGTGCCGCTGCACCGACCCTTACCTTCCGACGCACTCGCGTTGCAGGGCAAGCAGTCGGGCGTGCCGGTCCCCACGGAGCACTACCGCAGCTACCGGCGCGTGACGCCCGACGCGTCCCCCGCGCCCCCCGCGCCCGCCGCGCCCGCCGCGCCCGCCGCCGCCGCGCCCCGCGCGCCCCCCGCGCCCAACAAGCTGCCCAAGCCCATCAACTACATACACGCCTCCAACCCGAACTTGCTGGACTTCGAGAAGAGCGACTTCGTGACTAAGCCGACCATACAGGTGAGCGACGGCATCGGCTCCACGTCTCGAGTGAAATTTTGCTCCTCTCTCTATCGTTAGCTCACTCTCTCTCCCGTCGAATCCTAAACGAAATAACATCGCATCATTTAAACCTGCATCAGTGAGTAGAGCGAGGGTCGCCCCGCAGGTGCCGAAGTCGAAAGTTCACAAGCCGGACAACTTCGTCGGCTTCGTGACGCTGGAGGAGTTCATGCTGAAGAAGCAGGAGGAGGAGCGGAGACAGGCGCACAGCGAGCGCGCCCCACCGGGGGCCGCGGGGGCCGCGGGGGGCGCGGGCGGCGCGGGGGGCGCGCGCGAACTGCAGCGCCGCCTCGACCGCATCGTGCCCGACGTCATCTACGGCGAGCTGTCGCAGCGACACGATGACGGGTGAGCGACGCTCTGCGTATACTGAACCAGATTGTTTGGAAGTTGTTTAGTTTAGTACGAGTAGTTCGTTATTCTAGCGGCAAGATACGATGGCCGTTTTGACACATTAAAAAAGTGATGTGAAATGTAAATTTATTATCGATATAATATATTCAAATCTTTGTTTTTTTGCAAGTAATTTAATTCAAGTTATTGTTGCAAGTAGTATCTGATTAAAAAGGTTTAATAAAAAAAATATAAAATAAGTTTAAGTAATATATTCGAACGAAATCAATTTAAATCAAAAATTGGAATTAGAATGAATAACTTTATAAACACATTACATAAAAAAACACAAATATAACACCGAATACGAGGTCGAGTGTGAGAGTGTGACGTACACGTTTACGCAATAAAATAAATAAAAAAGTTATCTTCGCGGTACCCTAATATTTGTAGTTTAGAAATCACATTCGATAAATTTTGTGACTAACTGCACGTCACTATTTACAATAAAGAACAACAATTTGCTCCTTTGATGTAATTATTTATTAAATACGAAACTTCATGAGCGGGCA
This sequence comes from Vanessa tameamea, assembly GCF_037043105.1. NCBI lineage: Eukaryota > Metazoa > Arthropoda > Insecta > Lepidoptera > Nymphalidae > Vanessa > Vanessa tameamea. Next base: position 13,905,327 of record NC_087314.1, on the reverse strand, counting down.
AACGTCAAAACGGCCATCATAGCGTGCCGCTACTATAGTTTGTTTAGTTTAGTATTTATTTTATCTGGGAGTGGAGTGTAAAGTGTGCCGTGTCGCGTGTCGCAGGTACGAGCCCGTGGGGCCGCGCGCGCCGCGCCGCGTGAGCGCCGACGCGCACTGCGGGCCCGCCGCCGACGTGAGTACGCGCACTGCGGGCCGCCGGACTCGTTCCCCAGTCCGTTCGCTCAGGGCTCGCGTTTGTGTGTTGCAGGCTCGCGCCGACTGCCCGCAGACGCCGCCGACGCCGGCCGCCACCGAGAGGTTATTTCTTACCTTTACGATTCCTAGTATAAAGTCAACGACAAGGGGACCCCATCGGTACTATCTGCGTCGGCGAGTTCAATCACTACTGATGTTAAAGAACTAAATTGTAACGAGATTTATTCATTACAATTTAGTTCTTCGGGTGTCTTTTTAGGGACCTCTGTATCCACTGTAATGTAAAGTGCAGGAGAAAGTTTGTGTGCTATACAATTTTAAAATTTCGAACGGCTACAGCCGTGGGTTCGGCTAGTAAAAAATGAATGACCGATAATATTCAGTTTAATTGCTATCCAGGAGGAGGATATGTGAGGCAGAATAAGATAACATCAAAATCTTCGATATATTTCTCAGCAAATAGAAAATTTAAACGAATGTCGATAACACATCGCGTTTGGCTCTTGGCGCGGCAGCCGTCCCTAACCACGAAAGAGAGAGTCCGGTACGACGTGACGCCCCTCGTGTTACGTCCCCGGACAAGTCCGCCGCTATAGAGCCGCTCTGACGTCACAGTGTGTTCCGCAGCTCGGGCGGGGTGTCGCGCCTGCGGCTCATGTTCGGTGCGCGACGGGACCTGCAGCGACAGGTGACCACTCCACTCGTGCTAATTATAGAAAGGCAGGCGAGGCTGACCACTCGATGGGTGGCACCACCGCCCTAGACACGGGTATTACCCGTTTTTTAAAATGTCAATGCAACCCCACAAACGTAGGAACTAAAATATTCTGTAATCGTTATTGAAATTCAACAAAGGTTTGGCCGTCGAATAATCGTGAGTCGGCGGTACGTACCCCAAGGATAATCGTCGAAGGAAATGACCGCCCTATGTTCCAGGAGAGCAACCGCTCCGAGCAGTACCCGCACCTGCAGTGCCCGCCCACCTTCCAGCCGGAGACGTACTCGCTGTCCCGCCCCCCGCGCGACGCCGCTCCGCCCGCCACGCGCGCGCGCGACTGACGCGCCGCCCCCGCCGCCCCAGCCGCGCCCGCCGCGCCCGCCGCGCCGCCCTAGCGGTCTGCAGCGCGCGGGCCCCGTGCGCTCCGCGGGAGTGTGGCCGCGCCACTTGCGGCGCCGGTACCGAGTGTGTGGGAGTCGACTTGTTGTATATACTATTTTTTATAATTTTCGATTCATTCGATCGAATATATTATGTTATGTGTAAAGAATAATAAATAATACCGGTCTCCCTCTATACGCCTAAAACTCTCCGCCGTCTCCCCCGGTTGCCTGTTTAGTTTTTAAGTGAGTATTGGATTTATTATAAATATTTAAAAGTGTGCTTTCAAAAAAGTATTTACAGTATCAGTTAATACCGACTGTTTTGTATCAAATATGATTAGAGAGACGAGCGCTCCGAAGTTTCGTGGATCCATGTAACGCTAGTTGTAGTCCGGGAGCTGGAGACACTTTTCACTCACGCGTCTGTCGCGGGAGTTCCGTCCGTGTATTATTTGTTATTCTTGTTTTGTCTATAATTTCGTTTTAAAATTTCTTTATTCCTAGTATTTTTCTACAAGTAATTATAATTCATATTTTGTTAGTTATCGGATTCCAAGTTATTGACAAAATTATTTATGTACATTAAGGTACTTTTACACTTTTGCAAACGACTTTGGGATTCGGACATTTTATTTACTCCCTTCATGAGTTATGAAATATTCGTATTTGTAGATATTCTATTCGGTTTGTAGAAGATACATTTTGTTTCGAATTTTATTAGTTCGAATAAAGACTAATGAAAAAAAAATTGGAAACGCACACGTAACTTTTCCGGGTACTTTTTATTCTAAGGTTTAGATTTAATGACTAGGAGGTCGTCAAAACTACAAGATTTCAATTTGCAATTTGTGGAATTTCCACAGAATAGCATGGTTTTTTATATAATATTACTAAAAGTCTGAATTGAAGGTTGTAATATATCTGACGACGTTTTGAAAACAATGCAACCTTTTAGTGCACGTTCACACAGACGAACAGTCTTTACCGGACCGCTAGTACTTTTGTTTGTCTGACAGTTGTATTGTTGTATTGCGTGCGGTCGGTATTTGACGTGCGAACTCGTTCGTGCAACCACGATACCATGGCCGACAAAAAGTATCCGATAAAACAGATCACTGTGTGAATGTAGCCCGACTCGTTGATAAATAAATTTAAAAAAAAAAAAAATAATAATTTGGAAATTTCTAATCTGCCGTTACGAAAGCGAATGTGCCAAAGTAATATTTGAAATTATACAAATATGAGTATACTATAAGGTATTTAAGGTATATCTTTTTTTTAAATAGTTTGTATATTTGTATCCAAGCTCATACAACATATATAAAGATGTAATATCTAAAAATTAGTAATAAAATTTACACGTAATATAAAATAAACTTATCGACTTTACTGTTGTGTAAAGTCAGAGGACGTAGATTTTGAAGGAGTCGTCACGGCGACTGCGGTACGAATTAAATCAAATAAGTTTCGAGGAGCCAGGAAAGTTTTATACGAAGCTCATTTTACGCAATAATTTAATCTATCTAATCAATCATTTGTGCAATCGTCGTACAAATAAACTCTCCAGTAAAAAGATTATATTTCGTATCTAAATAATTGACCTTATAAATATAATAATAGAAATATTTAATGAATGAAAGCAATTCGAACATCTTTATCAATGCTCAAGTTCTCTACGAACTAATATTAAATTATTCGAATTATTATTTTGATAAAATATTGATAGAAATAATATATATGAATAATTTAAAATGACTTTGAAATAATCGACGAAGCGCATCCTTTACACGACAGAGACTTGCAGAGAGAGACGGCATTCCTTAACCCTAGATCGGCAGTCACACGTGTCAGAGAGAGACGGCATTCCTTAACACTACATCGGCAGTCACACGTGTCAGAGAGAGACGGCATTCCTTAACACTACATCGGCAGTCACACGTGTCAGAGAGAGACGGCATTCCTTAACACTACATCGGCAGTCACACGTGTCGGAGAGAGACGGCACTCGCTGACAGTCACATGTGCTTTAGTTGAGTGTTGCGACTGTGTGTCCTGTGACAGTTGATGGCGTTTTTAAACGAAATAAAGAAAGCTGATGCGCGCAATATCTCAAGATCATGCGACCGGTGTCTACGATGTTTTGTTAAAGAAAATATTAGTCTTACGTACAAACTACGGCCTCTACGAATGAATAGTAAAATTATTCGCACTCGATATTTCAAAGTAATTTTATGCTTTGCCAGTGATAGTTACAATAAAATGTGAATAATTATTTCAAAGAGCTGTATGATTTTTCTAGCAGTAGTTCGTTGAAAGTTATATATATTTGCTTATTTTCCTAATCGTATAGTACATATTGACGGCTGGATATTGGTGCCAGCGAAGCATACGTCCGGTGTCGTACAAGATAGGGGAGGAGTTTATTTACAAGTAATACATTATATCGTTGTGGGGAAGTAAAACCAAATTAATTAAACTATTACGCTACACTATATTTTGATGGTGCAAATTGCTCCAGAATTGTTAGAAATAATGCACTTATTTAGTGTTTATTCATTCTTAGGTAATGCAAATAATAAATTTGAAAATGTTATTAAACGGTTTGACCTTGAAACCGAATGTCATATCTATAGCCCATAGGGGGGGGGGGGGTCTTTAGGACCCGTGATGGGTTGATATCATTTATGAATTTACGATTTATCCAAATTATACATCTAATAATTATTGTGCTCAATTTTATGGCTATACATTATGTTGCTGTATTATACAGTATGTAAATAATACACGTTATACTATACTAAATAGAATCATACATTCAATTTCTTAATTAAAGCGACCGTGTAACGAACTCGCTGTAAAATTTGTTTTGTGAAAAAAGTGTAAGGAGATTTTCGACTAAAATAAATGTAATTTGCGTGTGAGCAAATATTCGACGACTTTGGTGCTTACTAATGGTAGCTAAGTTTTAAAATTTACACGAATTTTGTATAATTGGAATAAAATTATATTATCGACTGACAGACGGACGTTTTTGAATAAAACGATACGTGTCCGACGTGTATTTCGATGAAAATTAATGGTTCTATTGAAAGTATTGGATGTACCGATAGCCGCTTGCTTGCTTTTGGAAGTAAAACCGACGCGTTACTTTGCTCGGGCGAACAAGTTTACGAATGGATTAAAAGTAAATCAATGTCTCATTGAAATGAAATGAAAACTGAATGAAATAAAATGTACAATAGATATTAGGTTCCTATTATAATAACTCTAAAGTCAGGGAACAAAAATATTAGGGAATTTTCAGTGTAGTATATGTATATAGAGCTTTATAGGAAAATAAGACGGACGAGTTTTATTCGATGTTTTTTTAAATATTTTTTTTATTAACGTAAGTGCAAATAAACGAAGTATACCCGGATTTGATAATACATTTCTAAACTTCACTTAGAAACTTATAGAGGATATTATAAATAATAATAATTTATATAGTGAAATTTACTCGAGGCTCATTTAGTAAAATTTAAATTTGTATAGGAATGTTAATTCAAATAAATGAACTGCAACCATAATCACAGCTTCTGTCGCCAGCGGAGTATACGTTTTAAATATTACAACCAGAGTGTGCAAGCGGATATAAACGCATGTGATGCTTCGTGTTCTGTTGTATGATTTGAAAGTTATTGTACTAGAGTTGTCGTGTGGCAGAGAATTGTATGCGATTTCTACAATTGACTTGCTTTATTTTACCGAAGCTTAAATAATATCGATTATATTATCCATAATATAGATAAGCCTAATTTCATTATATTGTAAGCGATATTTAGCGATGCTTTTATTTGTACGGCGCGTGTCCTTCGGTGCAAAAGTGTTTCGACTATAATCATATATTTTATATTTCGAGAGCATTGTTTTTCAAACGCCTTTGCACTGAGTACAATTGTAACAGTTATATTGCTATTTTTTAAAAGTGATACCTTTAGAATGTACAGGTTACAGATGTGACCGTAGGAAATACATGTTAATATAACTTTTCCAACAAAATATCGCTCTAAGTACAGTCGACAGAATAAGCGGTATTGATGACTGGCTGCCTCGGCCTGTCCTCACGTGTTACGTGTACCGATAGCAGTAGGTAATAAGCGAGCCGGTGAGAGGCATACTATACGACGTAGATAGGGGAAGTGTTGCTCGGTGATACTCAGCTTTATTGTAGCTAGAAAATGAATTATATAGTCTATATATTATTGTAATTTTATATATTTCCGAATGATGTTATTTTAGAAACTGCTCATATTTACTGTCACTAATGGTATTTGTGGACGATCAATGTATTCATAGTAGAAATAAACGTGACTACGAGAACGTCTGAAAACCCTCAGTGTGAGGAGGTCTTTGAAGAGAGCCGACCGATTTGCAGATGTTACAATTGAAGATTTTTTCTCACCGTTTATTAAAACAATGTGTACCATAAACATCGTTCAAGATGGATAAATATATTATTGTTATTAAATTCAATATATTATATGAGGGTATATTATTGGCATTGTTTATAAAAATTTTAGCCTATGTATTGTTCTGGCACCTGTGGTATATTATGTTGTTATAATAGGGGTAGTAGAACGACGGCCAAAACTAAAACCAGAGTGTCGGCGGTGGAGCTGATTACATAAATTTACCTGGTCAATCTACAAGAGAAGGAAATTGTAAAATAGTTGTTGGAAACGAATAGTAAATGCTGGTATTTTTTTCAGTAACCTATTATGTATTTTTATATAGGACGATACGAATTACGCTTGTTTTGATTATTTGACAATATTTTTGGGGGTCCTAGTTTTTTAGGAAAGGGGGAAGTGACCCAAGTAAGAGCCGCTACGACATAATATATGAAAACATGTTTGTACAGAACTAACGCTAAGGCTTAAATTTTTATAAAGACAGGCTTGATGTTTATATTTTTATAAACGGAGTGTAAAAGTAAACGAATGTTCCAAGTGCTTTTGTATGACGTAAAGATACAGCGACTAATTTAGCGCGTATATCAAACTGTTCAATTATTTACTTAATAAATTGATTTGATACATGTTGATTTTATTATAGTATATGTACCTACCTTTCGTATGTTAATAAATAATAATATGCTTGGTGTTTCCTAATCATCCTATAATATGTTATGTTTTTATATATTAAATACATTATCTATATGTATAAGCAATTTACCAATGACTCAGCATGAGAGCTCCGAAACTAAATCCAATATAGCGAGATTACTTCTGCGACGTAGACACTCACTAAGTTTTGGTAGTCTGTCATTATTGGATGAAATTTCATATTATAAATGTCTCTGTTTAGAAATAAAAAAATATATGTTCCAGCATTATTGCAAAACTACCCCATAAGGTGAAATAGGCGTTAAAGTTAATGGGGTGTCTGTCAGTTTTAAAGTAAGATGCATTTTCATTTCATTTTATTTTTTCGACAAAACCATAAGAGAACTTGGCTTTAATTAACTTAAAGAATTGTACGTAATAAAGTGCCAATACATAACATTTGACAAGATAATGAATACTATGCGCCACATATTTATAATAATTTCGTGACGAACGTTTGTTTGTTAATGTGATAGTTTCGTGTTGTTCTCGTTAAAGTGATTGTGTCAAAAACTTTAACCAAAACAAAACGTTCTTGCACTTTGATCATATTACAAAATCCTACATGACGTTATAATTATACCGAGTTTAATTAAAATGCTCGCGGTTTTCGTGCGATGCGGTGTGGACAGCCGTTGCCCGTTGCCATTATAAAATTATCGCGCCTTAGAAAATTAATTAATGTTCGTGAGTTAATCTTGCATAGCATTTTTACTGTAAATGTGTATTATTGTAAGTATTAAGTATTTAGTTTCGTTTAACGACTAAATCACTACATGTACTTATTACTATAGACCTACTTATCCAGTCTTCCAGCGGATTCACTGCCAAATATCAAATCAAACACAATATGATTTACAAATACACGACTAACTTCTTTTCACTTTATTCAATATCCTTTTAACAATTTAACGAATTCCTAACACCGCATACGCCAAGCTCTTGCGAAAGTTGTTATTGGAAATAATTTAATACAAACATTTTACTGGTTAGGGTTTAGTGTAAGTATCTACCTGGGTCCAGAGGTGTTGGATAGTAGATAGGCTATATTGCAATATAGGTACTAGGTAGTAGGTATACGTATGTAGGCTTTTTCTTGGGTTCTACTTCAGTTGTTAATACAATGTTTACTTAATACATAAAATTGTAAGTAAATATAATGTGATGCCTTCGTAAGCATTCTTATTTTGTTAAAACAACTCTAAGTTAACAGTTGGAAGTTTACAGCTCTGGGATTGTAAATAGCCCTCAAAATGTAATATGTTGTTATTTATTGTGTGTGTACAGAAAAATATTAATGGTTTTCTGAGAAAATGTGACTCTCGTGACATTGATACAAGGAACAAACACAAATGAATTTCTCCTGTAACTCGACTGCATAACTAGCTCTTATGTAGTAACTTTTTTGTGGGGTAATATATACGCTTTCATAAGATGATCCCAGAAAACGTTGAAAATGCTTAGGGCCGGATTAACCATGTCAAGGTCCCTTTTTTCGAAAATATTTCCTTCCGCAACGCAAATTAATTCACAATTACGATGTTTTGTTTTACGATATAAAGAAATAATGCTATCACTATTCAAATAGGTGAAATTTTTGGCTTTAATAATAACAAAATAAAAAAATAAATAATAATAAAGGTTTGGTTTGAAGGGATACACACAAAGGATAAATAAACTTAATTTGTATTTGTATTGATACGTTTATTATCGTGTTAAATGTTACTTATACATTCAAAATGACTATTATAATATTGCATCATACGCACCGCCAATCAGATTCGAGGATAGTCCTCGAGCGGAGGCGAGACGTCATCTTAACATTTTGGCGGGAAATATGTAGTGTTATTGTAGTCTGTGCCGGGAATTGTAATACGAAATAAAACCGGCGGGTAGAAAAGTGAATACTAAATAACTCGACATACTCGATTGTAACTGTTTGATATTTTTTTATATTAGTAACTATGCAATTATAATTGTGGAGTGATTCAAAATCGTGAAACTTTAATTAAATTGTATGAAACAGTTTATACTTTGTTTTGTGCGATTCATTCCCGATGACGCCCACGAGAGCTGTAACCATTTATAATGATGTCAAGCCTCCTTGACATCAACTATCCTCATAGTGGTAGTTCTCTCCGACCTATATATTATATACCTAAGTAATGAAAAAAGAAACACCAATTATGAAAAATAAAATTAATTTAGAAATGTAACGCATTTTTCTTAGACAGATAGATGTGAAGCTGAAGGTTTCGAGTGTAATTACGGATCCTTGAAACGACATTAAGATCATGTAATCAAATTTAATTTTCAAAGAAAAGGAAGCGACGATAAAAATGATTCTCATTGGACTTGTAGCGGACACAAAAGAGTGCATTACAGCTTTGGACCCGCGGTAATTAGTTTAATTAATAAACGGAAGGCGGAGAACAAGATCTAATTAGGACGGCACCGGTGAGTGTTTCTAATACGATATTAACTTTTTACTAAAGCCTGTCCTGTATTTCGTTTAATTAACTTTTTCATTTAACTCTTTTTTTGTATGATATCGCGTGTCCGAACAGTAACCCGATGCGGCCGGAATGAAAGAACGTCTTACACAATACACAATGTTTACGATCGAGCCGGACGGGCCGGATTAAGGAGTCTGGTGCTAAAAAAAGGTTTAGTTTATTATTTGCTAATAAATTAAATTATTTTTTTGGAATCAGTCAAATTATTTGGATATCTTGAATTATTTTGGACTCGATCAGTCTGGTAAATAGGATAATGGTAAGTGACACCACCACCACCATTAAACATTCCTTACATCGCCAAAGTGCCACTAATCTTGGGAACCAATGTCTGTAATGACACTGACTTACTCTACCTTTAAATCGGAACAATAAAACTAAGTATCGATGTTTGGCGGTAGAACATCTATATACATATCTCGTCTCACACAAACTCAGATATCTCGAAAGCACGAGCGTCACTCACTTATACTGATACACACCGATAATAATTATGGCCGATTAAATTGGTCGGATGCGCTTTCTAAAATTTGTATAAGTACATTTGTACATACAGACTATTTTTGCACAGGCCATAACGGATAAATTACCTATCACCGCGTACTATATAAATAAATACCCTGTAAAACCACGAATTCAGGTCAAGAATTTTCCAATTATACTAAATTTGCCACCAAAAAACCGTTTAAACATGCTGGAAATATAATAATATAATAATTATAATTAACATATAAGTAGGATAAAGGAATTCTGAACGGTTAAGGTTGTAGTAAATCATTATCCCGCAAATGAGCTTGCAATACCAATGAAGGTAACGTACCAGACAACATGTGTCGGAGGTAGGTATAGATTAGATCTAGTTAGCGTTATGCGAGACTTCACGCCGCAGCTTAGCTACAACTACCTCGGTTTGCTCAGAGGATATCTTGTTTGTTTAGTTCGATCCCTTGAGGTCTCGCTATGCATACATATGTGTTTACGGAGCGCATTGTGCATATACTAGAACTGACGTTACAGTTTAGTGTTCGTGTGAAGTTTATTCGCTTTAATGTAACTTCCACGTATATTATGAACTCAAGGCTATAATGACTGTTCATAGATTGGACTATATATTCAAGTACGTTGATTTCTCTCGTACTTGATCATAGATAAACAGGCATAATAAAGTTTTATAATTTTTAAATTGTTTAAAATTCTTCTTATTCACTTGCACAAATATTTATTTGACTTATAGGAACCATACCAATATACTTCTCATATATAATTTTGAATGTGAATGTATTTTTGTATCGTTGTTGTAAAAATCAAACATAATAGTATACGTGTTATTTTAATGTAAATTGATTAATGACTAAGTTATTTTTAATTTGACGTCATTGTAAATCAATGGGCCTAAGATACGAGTATAAAACTAAACTTTGATCCGGATTGATTTTGTTCTTTAAAACGCCTTAAAAAAGATGAGGTGAGTGTTATCAATTCGACCTTATAAATTGTTTTTGAATGTTCCACGATAGCTTTGTAGTTTGTGAACGGATTTCGGTAATTTATTTTTGACTGTTCCTGTTCGTCCTTTAATTCGAAAAAATAAACTTCAAACAATAATAAGGGCAAAAACAAATCGATTTATCACTGTGCTATTTATAATACTTCATATCTTCGTTTCTTTGTTTGGGAACCGATTTCAATAATTGTAAAATATTTTTTTTTTAATTCATTCAACTTCAACGAAAAATACTTTAGAATTGTATATTAGTCTATAGCTCGTAGCGGTTGCAAATTTAATTAAATTATTGTTAAAGAATTTATAATACTTTAAGAGTTGTGACACGTAAATTCACGACAATTCCTTAGTATGATTCCCTAAACAGCGCTGTCTCGTTTGAGCAGTGAGTTTAAAAGGTAATTTAAATTGTTACAGTTTGTTAGTATCACCCTTCTTTAGGAGAAGATTTGGATACTAAGTGATAGATTCGCATCCAGCACATGCATGTTGCCTAACGATGTTTTCCTTCAACGCTGAACACGATATGAATTATATATTATAAAATTAAGCACATAAATATTTAGTACCTATTTGTTCGGGTTAAAAAAATAACGAGTTTGTTCATATTTAAAAATGCGTTATGTTTTCATTGTCTAGCACCGACTAACTATTACTGATTAGATATTGTAAAATAATTATAATTATATTTATATTAAAATTAATAATATGAGATCCATCCAACTGATCGTATATTGAGGTATATATTTTATTAAGCCGTCGATCTATTGACAGAAGCCGTACACGGCGCTATCAGACCACAGATTATCTAAATCAGTACACACAAGGTGTTAATTGGGTCCTCTGTCTGCATCAAACACTACAGTTGATAGTAATCGGAGCAAGTGCTGAGTAAATAAGCCACGGACTGCAACACGAGCGCTTCTATAAATAATCTTTAAGTATTGACAAGTATCGTGGTTTAGTCGTTGCAAGGGTTCGATGCAGTTCAATGTGTCTGTATCTGGATGGATGTCAATTATATTTTGCTTTTACTTAGAAAATAAAATAATAATTACTTTTACTTTTATTGTATTTTATAGGCAAGCATTAAAAACTTACTTATATAACAAATAACAGTTTGAATGGTAGTAATCTAGAGTAGTTACAAGGAATAGCTTCTACAATTTAAACCCCGTAATAGGTGGCGCCTTGTCTGTATTAGAAGTGTTTTATATTTCTAAACGGACGTACATCACCATACACCTAGGTGACCGATTTATTCGTATATATTGTTAATATTTTTTTATTGTATACCTACTTATATAAAAGTATGTTAGATTTATTTAATCATATTAAGGCAGCCGGAAGTTGATCTTCTTCCTGCAACACGTTGGGCAAACAGAAGTCCCGAACTTGGCCATTTGTAAGAAAGTCTATTAATATTTTTTTTCACGTAGAAAGAACACACCGAACTAATGTCACTTTTAAATACATTTAAAGTAAGAGTCTGTTAGTGCCCTGTGTTGGACGAGGGCTTCCTCTCACATTCCATTTGGCAGGTTTTCTTACAAGGTTTCCGATCTAGTAAGTCATGTGGGCTCTGTTCATTTATTCTGGTGAATGTCGAAGATGAGAATATAATTGTTAACGCAAATATAACTCTTGAAAAAAAATATTTGACAATTCTTCTTTGTAATTTCGTACAAAAAAGTTATTTATCTATCAAATATTTATATTTGCTGTACATTTGTAGCTAGTGTATAAAAAACGGCAATTTATTGTTCCACCGTCGCCCGTATCTTACACATATTAAGCAGTCGGTTCGCCCGAGCACTTCGCTAGATTGCCCTCATATCTGATTTCTAAGACATGATAAAAAACATATCATCCGCGGGATTACACCGGAGTGATGGGAACGGGATGACTTTCAGCTGTATTTTCATTTTATGTTATATTAGAGAGACTGTCTGTATCCGAAATTGTGATCTTAATCTATTTCAAGAAAGATAATATTAATAAATAGTCTTGTTTTTTTTTTGGAAACTTAGAAGAAATAAACACACTAATGTCTGCGACTTTGTTAACTGGACGATGGATATGAAATGCTCATGATCATTGCATATGTATGTATGTTTACCTGTTCCAGTAAAGCTTCTAAGCCAATGAATGATTCCGAATATGTACTTTATTTATAAATATGAAAATGTTACGTTCAAATATACGTCTAGTAATGTTTGGATTATATTTTATATCCATATATTGCCCACGCAGTTACCAGTAATTATACCACCATTTTAAATCGAGAGAGAGAGCCAGTGTCATTACAGGCATGTGTCATATAACACTGTTGAGATCTCATAGTTTAGGCCGCGGCAGCTATTCTCCAACTTTAAGTTTAGCATAATAGTAATAGTGAAAAAAAAGATGTACTCTCTATTCCCTTGTTCTCATAGTCTGACGGGACGGCATGCGCTGCGGCTGACACGACATGAAAGACGACTGACGGACTGAGAATTACTCGACAGAAAATTCAATAACTTTTTGAAGGCTATCCCGGAGTTTGGACCTGGGACCTCGGGCTCTGCCTCCAGGCCATGTATAGTATACATAGATAATATTTTTATAATATTAAATTTTCAACACAAAAAAACTAAATACAACAACATAGTGACGGTATTCGCTACGATATTAAGATTCTGCAGATAAAATATAACTTTGCCAATTAATAAACTCAAATTTTGTTTTAGAAGAACACGTATAAGATAATAATGTTTATAAGTTCGTATTTGTTCATAACCTCCAGTTATGTATAAATTTAATTGTTTACTTATTCCCGGGTCGTCTCTTTACATTTAATTTTAACCGGTTACATGATGATTTAAAGGCTCGTAAACTTATAACGGCCTACTTGAATGATGAATATTGTTGCTTTTGAAAAAAATATTTATGTTTTAAGTAAATCAATCGTCACTTGTTTTTTTACGGAAGTTAGTATGTCTGAACTCATCGATATTTCACACGTGCAAAGCCAAGGCCTGTCGCTAGGCAAATAAATTCGAAATCAGTTAAAGCACATGAAACTATTCTCGCGTCCAGATTGTCAGTTGCACTAACAGGGTGACTGGGCGTTCTGGTTTCTCAGGACAAGTACTGATTTTAGAAATAGTACGTAGGATAGTTTATTCGTGTTAAAATCATTTATCCTGTTGATCCCATGTTATCATGTATATCCCATGAGTTTAATGTGTTTATGTTATGTATTACCTAACATAACTTTTGTGATCTGCTGACCTTATTTTGATCACGGTGGCTATTCTTAACGAACTAACTAACTAGGGTATGTAAAAATAAGCGTTGTTAAATTATGAATAGCAATCGATACCACCGTACAGAGATCAGGTGCCGAACAAAAGGCTTAAAAGGCTAAAGGACGAGGCCGAGGTTGAGGCACGTATGCACCGTGCTTGTGCTGAGAGTTTATTGTCAGAGTAATCCAAAAACTTTATTGGAACCATTGATACTTACGACTGTTTTTTAGTACCTCTGTGTACTTAGTATGGATAAGATCAGTTAGGACGAGGTAGCTGCATAAAATATTTATGACCACCGCATTTCAGTTCGGGTTTCCGTACAATGACGATGGTGATCCTACAGTGGAGGCATAGGCGGTACTTTATTTGCGTTGGCACCATCGCAATACATCTTCCGTGTCGCGTCGGTCACCGCGCGGCGCCTCCCGTGTCGAACCGCAAGCGAGCGGTGACGGCTCACGATTTATTTATAAAGTACTACTACTTCCTACTGTATGCTTGTAATTATATTATTTTCCCATATCATATTAAATAATTATGTATGTTATATAGATTTTTTTCTGAATATATATGTTTAATCTGCGTCTATTGCTGTTTAAAAATAAATAAAGGAGCGTTTATTGTGTCAAAGGTTTTTGAGGTATCAGTAAGTAATGTTTCCATTTTGAGTTTTAATATGATCAATAAATATACAACTTTAGATTTGATTACTAACTCTGTCATAGTACATTATTTGTATGTTTCTAAAGCTTTTTGTATAAAATACAGCGGTAATCATAAACTATGCAGATGTTAGAAAACAGTTGATATTTAAGTAAATCCTCTTAATAGTTTAACCACCTCATTTATTCTATCACCTAACAGTTTGATTAGTGTGTTCCAGTTTGAAGGGTGAGTGAACTAGTGTTTAATATATAGAAGTACAATGAATCCAACTATTTGATCCAAGGTATTATATGTTGGATCCAACACGGTTGTGTAAAGTAGTTCATTCATCTTATGTGGTGAAGGTGAATAGGCGATCTACTCCTTCGCCTGTCTACGTAAAATAAATAGTGATAAAATACAGTTTACCTATGAGTTAATTACCACTACTGCATATGTATAGCAATATATGGAAGTCAATATTGGGAGTTCTGACTGCAAACCATGTAACCCAAACTTTCCTCACGTAATAATTTGCGTATATTCGTGAAAACCGCATGTTAATCGGTTCGTTAGATTTTGCTTTCGCTACGTTTAGACTGACAGACAGACGAGGCAGAAGGACTGCTCGAATGCAAACATTTAATCGTAATTAAAATTTTCTATATCCACTTAGCTTTACCGGTAATCTATCATTTAACATAATATTTTTATGTTTGCTTTAACAAGTAACAGATAATAATTAAATAAAACCTAGTAGTTAAACCCATCGCACCATTTTCACGACTAACCCCCTCCGGCTTTATGAAGTCATAATTTAAAATAATGTGCAGTAACCGTGTACTTAGTTGTGATACTTTACGTTGATATTTATGTATATTTTTTCTACACTAACAATGTTGAATTATAATACTATCCGCATAATCCCGCTAAAGATACAATCGACGCTCCCGCGTTGCTATTACGAGTTAAACAAAGAAATCAGTCAATAGTTTATTGTTTTGTCTCCATTGTTCTTTGAGTATTAACTGATGCCTACTGGCGCGTCCGGTCGTGGGGAGCTAGAGGAGGTGGTGACGGGCGGGAAGGGAGGAGGAGGAGTTGGGATCAGTTGCAGTAAAACCGGCAACTATTTGATCTGCAGCCGCAGCCGGCTCTGTATCCACGGAGCCGTCCATATCTCAGCAGATACAGCTTCTGGCAGCTTCGGATCGATGGACGCATTAAAGATACTGAAAATTGGGTTACGACTTTCTGGCTCTTCAGTAAATAAAGCGTTATTCGTTTAACGTCTTTGAATCATTTTAACTTCAATGGAAGCCATTGTTTATGTATTTATCGGAAACCGTAACCGATTTGGATAATAATAATTTTCTTGAATTAAATCTCGAGGTACCGCTTCGATTTACTTTATATTTTTTATTACTTTAATTCTCAACATATATTATATTAACGTACTAAAAAAACTTGTAACAATAACTATTTAAATACTATTTACATAAAATTTCTGCAACTTATTTTATACCTTAAAAAGGTTTCATAATTGAAATTAGTCATAAAAAACCTTAAAAAATGATCTAGTTTGAATAAAACACCATCAGTCCGTTTTCTGAGTAAAATAGTCGATAATGTTATTAAAACTATTTATTTAGAAATTAAAACAACGTTTAGGTTCGTAAACAAGATTCATATAATTCGATTAAATAATTACGAGCGCTATAAATGGCGCTAAATAAGGCATAATCTCCATTACATTTCGGAGACGGATGTTAGTTCAGCGGTGACGTAGGACGGCGCGCTGTAATCTGTTCGGATTACCGATTAACATAACAATGCGAGTAATTTGATTTTGTGCTTTCGTGAACTTTAGTTCTATTAATTATTATTGTTGTTTGATATACATACATGGAGTATGTGTTTTATTATTGGTAAACAGTCAAATAGGTCCGGTTCGTGGTCGGTATTCCTATTGAAAGGTCCTGGAAGTTGGAAATATGTACATTAAACCAGTTACAATGTACACTTTAATGTGGCCTGCTTATTTGGCTTTTTTCTCTTGACCAGTGCCGCCGTAGAGTCGTTCTGGAGAATAATATCAATATCGATGTAACCTTGATCGAGTTTCTTAAAGGTTCATTAATTAAAAATCGTAGCAACAAAGAGGTTAATATACATGTATTACGACCTTTTATTCAATAAACTAATTAATAACTTAATCTGTTTTTATGTGTGGGTTCAATTTAACAAATTAATTCTAAACCAGATCCACAAAATCGATAGAATGGATATTTTGCACACTCGTGTGAGTGCTGGTGAAACCATCAATGAATACATTAAGTTTTATGCGCTCAGCACGTGGATTACATAAAAACTTGTTTTAGAAAAGCGTCTTTTGATTTGGTAACTTATTTTTAATTTGAATGTTGTTTTTATTTGAAGAGTAATTAATTTGTTTTATGGAAAAATCAATACATATTTGTAAAGAATATCTTTGAAAACACTTTTTTAATTTTTAGGTTCTTAGTTTATATGTCACTCAAGTTTGTTCTGGGAGAGTTGATACAATAAGACCCAACAGAACAGGAACGAACTTGCGACTCTCACATCGCTTGGCATTTTGTAAACCGTTAAGCTGTTGAAGTTTAACTTCACTCAGAAGTTAGTTACATGTCCAATGTATTAATTTATTGAAGTGAATCCTGTAACGAAGGTAAAAGTCGAGATTTCGTGCGACGTTTCTTTACGTAACGTTTTTAAGAATGCCGTTTCCAACTATAAAATATGATTTCATAATAACAGACCTATCGCCTCCATGAAACCACTGCAATATTTTTTGGTATTCATATCTCTTTTAAAACATTTACATTTATTCACTGTCATAGAGTTAATAAGTTTGTTTAAATGCAAGGTGCGTATCGTCGCGAAGGACGGAGGGCGAGTTGAGGACGGAGGGCGGAGGGCGGAGGTGTCTCCTCAGAACTAAGGAAATAGAAAAACTTCGCTCGTTTGCAATGAGCACCGGAGGATTATTTTTACGGTCTCCAACTACTTGTTCCACGTCGTATTGTTTGCTTCAAATGTGTCCGTTACGACGAGAAATATGCGGAAACTTTACTTATTATAAACATCGCGTTTGCTAGATGTTTTTGACTTATTGTGAATTTACTTTAACCCAAGTTACTTCACTATTTTATGCAATACATTCTAAATTTTATTATTAAACGCAAAAGTTTAGCATTTTGAATAGGTACCATAATAAAACATGAATATTATTATTGGAATAAAAAAATCTAATGTTACTTTTTTCTGTACTTTAATTGTATTTAGAAAAGGAAACCGTAGGTTTGACATGAGGGCTGTGTAATACAAGTCTAAGTACACGAACCGATTCGATACAGTCTTTAGATTTATAATTAGTCTTGATAATGTTACCAGTAACGAAATAAACGCTCGCGGCGCCATCTCGTGAGGAAAGAGAACTCGAAATTTCTAACAAAAAGTTGTCGGCCCGAGGCGATTTAGCGTTACCCTTTTGCGCATAATTTGTTTACCATCCTCCCCCTATAACCCCAATATGTTTCAAATCTCAGCAGACATGCTCGCTACGGACGGTATTTTCTTATCGATACCTGAAATGTTAACTTTGAAACAAGGTTCGAGGTTTCGCTTTCCTTTTTCCCGACTCAGCGTTTCAGGAACATTTGTCGAGGATTCCAAAAAGTGAATTCCATTAAAACGCTATTCATTATTTAATTTTTACCCGCGTCCGCACAGCTCGGCCATCGTCGGGTTTTAAATTAAACAGTTTATGCATCTAGAAACGAAGCAAATAGCTTAATATTATATATGTGCGTACGGGGCAATCATTATTAACCAGTTACACTATTGTGTGATTTATTTTATTTTACAATTTATGAGATGAGGAACAGCTAGCAAATGTCTCACTAGTGGGCTCTGGTCTCGTCTCCTTGTGAGGAGATTTGGAGCTTATTCTAATGATTTGATATGAGTATAGGTAAAAAAATAAGCCTACTATATGATGATATATTAGTAACAACTAACAATACTCCTCATCTTCCTCACATGACGTTCTCGATATGAGGGTCCGAGGATGTGAATGACCCTAACCGCACAGTCAACATTCGATATAATCAATTCCCCTACAAAACGTTTGCTTGCAAGATGTTTTGTAGATATAGTTCGTGCTAGATATACAATTGTGGTGTTATGCAAGTAAGCTTGAATTGTATTGATATAGTAAGTCGGCACATATTGTTAAACATACTGTTATTGTATTATTTATTATAAACTAACTCGGTTAACTATTACATATGATAAAATTTGAGTGTCTGCTTGTAATATTAAAATAATCGCTTTTTACCAAATGCATAAGTATGTATACACGGTATATATACCAAAATATATTTTTTTAAATTTCTGAATGTTTGTCTGCCTGACTTTTTGTACCGTCTAATCTCTGGATCGGCTGGACCGATTTTGACAAGACTCTTACTGGCAGATATCTGATGTAATAAGGATTAACTTACTCTACAACAATAACTTTTTTGTTAAATTCAAATGCGCACGAAGTCGCGGGCTCAGCTAACTAATAAGAACAAACTAATAAGATCGTTATCTATTTGCAGACATAAACAATAAAAAAAATGATGTGAAACATATATTATAAGACTAATTTGTATACCGCGACGGGATACACCATGACGCTCTCTTATGCCACTACACCCCATCTCTGTTGAATGAATAATATGTTTATTTTATTATTAATGCTATTATGATTTTATTTATTTTACTCTATTTATTATTTCGATTCACCTTTCTCTTTATTATTACATTGACAATTACTTAAAGTTATTAATATTAAATTCTGGTATTTGATTTAGGAGGACCATTAACGGTGAACACGGCTTTAGTTGCCGCGACTAATTTGTTTACCGTCCTCGGGTTGTTGAGTCGACGTGCAACAATGTGAGTGTTAGCACACGTTGGCTTTGTTGTATGAATACTCGTCTTTATATCTCTTGCGAGTTTAATGAAAGATGTCACTAAGCTTTTGTTTCGTAAGGACTTTAATGTAATGGTACTTCAACGCTCTGAAGCGGCGAGCTGTTGTATTCATTATTGTGCTAAGGACTTTAATGAAACTTGTTAAAAATTCTTATTTTAAATACGTACCTATTCCGATTTTTTGCATCTTTTACTCAGGTTACAAAAAAGTTGTTTGATTATTTCGTAGACACATTAGCATTTTCACATATTTTGGAATATGTCATCCACTGTCTGGGTATTCACAGTTATTGTACATAAATTATAAATAGGGTAAAAAGATAATCAATACAAATATTATACAAAATACTAATAGTAATCCGCGCAGTCTTGACAGAAAGCCTGACGTAAACAAAATACGTACTGAGTTAATAATTAACTTCCAACCAAAAAACAAAGCGGCGTTTATAAGCAACACACAATGTTAGCATAAAGAATATCGAATTTCAAATTTCTGAAACAAGAACGTCTCGACGCACTATCTCGCTATCGCCGAGTAAACAGTTTATGCAAAACTGAATTGAATAAGGGACGGGTCGTGGGTCGCCGCGTGCGCGACCCGCGCGGGCGGAGTGCCTACGCTCGTGCTGTCTTCCTGGGTCTTTTATTGTATGTTTTAGATAGAGAATTTTTTGATGATTTGATGTTGTTTTAATCTATCTATGCTTATTTCCTTAAGAGTCAATACTAAATTGATGGCTAACATTATGATTAACATTAAGATGATGGTCAGTCGAAAAGATATATTACTTCGTTAATATTACGAATGCGGTTAATGTATTTTGAATTTAAACACATGTCTCGTTTTCGCAATTTTTCATGCAGAAAAAAATTCAAATTCATTAAATTTGGCTTGTATCTTCCTACATTACCCAAAGTATTAAATCAAATGACAATACGGATGATACATTACCGTGATAAGCACTTAAAGCTGCGTTTGTAGATACTCGTTGCAATAGATGCTCTAATGCAAAAATAAATATGTCTTATTTTGTACATAAGTCAACTAGTAGTCGCTCGCTTACTTAGGGGTTGATCATCAGGTTTTAGGTATACACAAGCAGCCTATGTCTTTCTTTAAGGTTCAATTTTGTTCAATTCCAAATTTTATCAGATTCGATTCAATGGTCTGGCCGTAAAACAGTAACAGGCGGACAGACAAAGTTACTTTCGTATTTATAATATTAGAATAGATGTGTGCCCTCGATTTGTAATTTTTGTCGTAAATTAAGCCCAAATCTTATACTTTTCACCCTCATCAATATTTTCGTTTTGGCAACAAATTTCTAGACAACTCTAATATCTAAACTGTATGTTTAATTTTGTTTAATTAAATCTTATATAACTTGCAATGGATTTTCATTCAGTCAATTTATGATTTCTTTAAAAGCGTCATTTATTTATTTGTATACGTAAAATTATTTTCACATTTTGCTAATATTGACGAATCATCCGCAAATTATACACAATGATGTTCTCAAACCATTTCCAAAATGTACTACATCTTCTGGTATAATTTTTATTACAAATAAAACGTAATCACATTTAATAACAAAGATATCACGAGTATTACACGTCTCATCATCTCGATCATCTTATTAAACACAAGAAGCGTATGTATAATAAATACTAAAGTATCCAAATAATGTCGTGCAAATTTCGCTTAACAAATATGAGCATAACAAGCTCGTAATAAATTACTGTAACCCGTAATGGAGTCCCCCAACTTCCACTGAACCACGATGGAAATTAGCCTCGCAAACTGTTTCGACTTTTTAATTGCCGTCTCTAGTTGAAACATTCAACTTTCTACGTTAATAACAAACTACCTGTGATAATATTTTGAGTGGTACACTTGTAAATTATTGAGAGTACACACGAGGGAAGGTTTCCTTTGATGTCATTTTACCTTAGGGATCATTGAGAGTAGTTTTTTCTTGCAAGTATGTTTTAGTTTATTTTTATGATTATTTTATTGCTCGTTTTGAGTCACGGTAGATTTTTGTCATAGAATTAATTTGAAATTTTGTTCTTATTACTTTTGAAATCATTTATTGGTGTTAATTTTGCCTTCAGAAGAGTTTTTGTTTGAGTTTTGTTCCGAATTACGTCGCATACGTTTATAATATAGTGGTTGATATTAGTCGTAATAATCCAATTTCAGTCAGAAATAAGAATTCGTGCAAATTATTCGTCAAAATAACGTAATTTTTGCCACAAAGGACGGGACGTTGCCCGTGTCATTTAAAATTAAAAGCCAGCTTCTGTTTTTAAAATATAAAGTCTTCCTATGCGCAGTAGGTACTGGGCTACACATAATATGCGTCCTAGTAAAAAGGTATAACTATCATTAAGAATTTAATGGCTTAGCGACTATATTAAAACATAACCATAACACATATATGCTCCGAGTGATCATTAACTTCGGGAGTCAAGACTAAGGTCGCTTACTGCAAAATATTTAAAACATTAATTAGGAAAGTTAGTATAATTAATAACTTCGTATAATAAAACAAACTTCATAACATGTCTTTCTATTTGTCTTTCTAGTTGATGAATTCTTAACGCGTATGCTAACAATTACTATGAATCTAACAATACCTATAAATCTACCAATGGCTGTGCTTATATTATTTTTAGTTACCAGGGACTGAACACGTTCGACCCCAAGGGTAAAAGGCAATGTCCATGCATGACGTGATGGTAAAGGTTACAAAAGAGAAAGTAATGGCCTCAAAGAGCTTACTGCTGTGCTAAGGCCTCCTATCCTCTTGAGGTTTTGAAGTTAATTTCATCACGATGCTCCAATACGTTTTTGTGGATACATATGTGACAGAACTATTGGCACTAATTTAAACACTAAGCACATTTGAATTTAGAAATCTGGGTTCGAGTCAGTTATTTTCGATAAGGACGTGACTAACCAGCGGGCCCCATCGTGTCAATGATAGCGAAAAGAATCATTTATTTCTTTTATTATGATAACGTAAGTATTTATTTCGTTCGAAATAGTCTACGGTGATCGCACATCATTGAAATATATTTTTCATAGTTCAAATCTTGAATTATTGTCTATTTTGAAGATATAAGATTTAAGAACTTATAAAATATAACATATGAACATATCCTTGTTATTACATACTAATAAGCCATTAAAATATCAAGTAATATAATATTTTACATAACTAACAAAGCACTAATTTATTTTCAAAGTCGATTATAATCTCTCGATTAACTTTAACAAAGGCGATGTAATTAAATATTCTCACTAGAACTTTTGACTTGGGCACATCAATTACAAGGGTGTCAGAGATGGAGGGTGGAAGGGTGAGTTCGGTAATCGTGTTAATTGAACAGCCGCGATTGAGTCGTTTCCGTGACTTAAACACCGCTTAGTCTGTTGTTACAACTTTTAGAGTGTTAAATGCTCGCAATCAGCCCTCAGTACTACAAAAATATACGCCAATATCTATATTTTCTATACATACAACAAAATTGTAGTGTCTCTTTGTAATATTAAAATAAACGCGTTTTACTAAATGCATTCTTATGTATACACGGTACATATAACAAAATAACATATTTTTCAATTTTTGTTTGTCTGTCTGTCTGTCTTTTTGTTCCGGCTAATCTCCGGAACAACGGGACCGAATTAAACGGGACTTTCACTGGCTGATGTAATAAGGAGTAAGTTAGCTACAACAATAACTTTTTTGTTATATATAGCAAGTTTAATTATATTTAAAGAGCGTTTTTACAATACATAAAGTAAATTATATAATTATATTTGGTCTATAAAATTGTCAGGAGGTCGGATCAATGGATCACCTGATTCCTTAACATCGCGACTTCTTAGAGTCACGGCACTTACGTTAAGTTGGCACTTTAATAAATATTAATCATTCCTTAAACCGCCAATGCGCCGCCAACCTTAACCTTAAGTCCTACATATGAAATTAGCGTTTTGTCATACTGACCACTTTGATTTGAAATATCACCTCTTTGGTTAAGAATTCCTAATTCAAATTTATTAATTCATTTAGCTGGTACATTTGAGTTTTGAAAACAGCCATTCATTTGTTTTTTCATTTAATGATGTGTACGGTGGTGGTGTCGCAAAAGAAAGCACGGTACGTTTTTTATTTCAACGTTTTCTTCCTGGAAATTTCGACCTTCAGAACCAACCCCGTGGACGGTCGGAGACCAAAGTGGAAAATGAAGAATTAAAGGCTATAATGGAAGGGGATCCATCACAAAGATCATCACATAAGAGATAGCTGCAGGTTTCGGGGTAAGAGATAAAACTGTATTAATCAACTTGAAGCAAATAGGGAAAGTAAAAAAACTTTAACAATGGGTACCTCATGAATTGAGTGAATCGAACTTGCAAACACGCGTCGACTGCTGTGTTACTATGCTCAACCGACACAATAATGACGGGATTTTAAATCGAATCATTATTTCTGATGAAAAGTGGATACTGTACGATAATCGAAAGCGCTCGTTGTAATGCTAACTCGCTGAAACCTTGAGACCCAGGAAAATCCTGCCCTAAACGAAAATTGACTCAGAAAAAATTACTTGTGAGTGTTTGGTGGACTAGTGCTGGTGTCGTTCACTACAGATTTCTAAAATTAGGCCAAATTGGATTACGGCAAATACCTATTGTCAGCACCTGCAAACCATGAAGGAAGATTAGCTAGCTGCTAAACAACCGAGATCGGTCAAAAAACCACTGAGATGAAGTTAGATGAGCTAAAATTGGTATGTCTGCGATATCCACCGTACTCCCCGGACTTTCCTACAACATTTTTTCTAGAATTTGGGCAACTTCTTACAAGGAAAAATGTCAGTGTTTATCGGCTAAGTGATAATTTACCGTCAAGCACACACCTGCTGCCATATGCTCATCTTCCCCACTAAAATAAATAAAAATCATATGATTTAAGTAAAGTACGATTGATAAACAGTAGACGGAAATGTTACTAACAGGAAATGTTTAAGCTCAGTGAGGGCAAATCGTTAGCGAATTAGCGGTATTTCCTGTTAACACTTTGTTATCTTAACTCGTTTTTATCGTTCTATTTCGGGGTTAAATCTCTAGGCTAGGAGCTAACTGAATATTGCTATTTATATCGTGGTTACATTTAGTGGCAGAATTTCGTTGAAATTACACACATGCAGGTTTCCTCGCGTTGTTATTCTTCACCACCGAACACGAGACGAATTGAGCACATGTTAAGATGAACGCGTTCTAACCACTGGGCCATCTAGGCTTTTATTTTATCTGCAGAATTTAATTCTTTAATATGTAATTTGACATTTCATTATTTCAATGTACTGCAGAATATATAATGATGATGAGTAATTTGACAAAAAGCGTTAGTGAAACCGGATTATAAGAAAATAATATATATATATATATATATATATAATTTTTTCTCTTTGCTTGCTAAAGGAAATGGCAGATTGCCTAACTATTATTTAATTCGTATGGTAGGGTTACTCTTTCAAATTTTATAAACTCAACTTTTCATCGTGAAATTTTTATACATGTTATCAGGACTATAGATAAGGATATGGAGTACCAAATGCGCGAGGCCCCGGACATAGCTAGCTAAAAATAAAATCAATATCTACTAATATTATAAAAACGAAGTGAATTCTGTCGGTCTGTCTCTGTGCTTGCTCTTTCATGGCCAAACCGAACCGACTCCGAACCGAGCGTAGGCGCGGGTAACCGGTAAAACATAAAGCGCCGTTGCCGCGTGAGTTTATGTGGCAACATGCAGCCACACCGCGTTAACGGCTCTGGAGTAGGCGGAGGTGGCCGATGAGCGATGATAGAAGCTTAGGCTGGGTATACATTTGAACATTTTGATTTATCGCAATCAGGGGTGTCGTATCAAGCATATATTAAATATTGTTAAAATGCGATCGAATTTTTGCTAAGGTAGCATATATTTTAGTTAATAATATTATCTTTGTTATATAAAGCCGATCGCTTAGTACGTTATCATTGTAAAATAAACACGTATCACAAATTCAAATTGCGACATTACAAACTTTGAAATGTAAAGACATCAGTTTGGCTCTTTAGCAGCTAAAGAGCTGGATTTTCTGTTGATTTTAGCTGTTTATTTTTACGCTTGACGAGCTAACAGCAACACCGGGGAAGCTAAACTTAATTTCCCGTGCAACTTGCTGCTTTACACTGCTGCTAAGCGCGCAGCTTAGCGCACTTTTGACCTCCACCCGTGCATGTTAAACACGCTTATACACAATGGTCTTATGGGCGGGGGTTTACTCGCAATTTGCATACAATAAAACTTCTTGGCTCCGTAACGACAGCGACGTGTCTCAAAAATAACCTTATTAAATAATATGATTCGAGTCCAGATACAACACGTAGATTTTCTAAGACACTTGGGTTCAGATTACGGCAAGCGTACAATTTGTGCGTGCTTCATTTGTGTCAAGCTGACCAACTGAGGTACAATTAAAATTCGGGCAAATTTCATAGGCTATTGAAAGATATTTTTATGATTTTAATAGTATATTATGGAGAGGTTCACATATGTAAAAATAATGATTTGACCATAGATATATTTAAGTACAGATTCATGGGATAGATTCTACAGTAACAGTACAGTACAGTGACAGCATATATACTTTGTGACTTGGCCCTGTGGTGTAAAGTAAATATTAAATTATTTTAAAGGTATCTTTTTTATATTCTCAGAACATCAAAGTTTCACTATTTCACATAGGTATATAAATAAATGGTAAGTTTAAATGAATCTTCAATTCAATCAAATTTTAAATCGGGATTTGAAAGCATTCAATTTGTTCACAACTGTTCTGTTGCTTGGTGGGGAAGCACACGATTAATACACTCGTATTAGCGAGGCTGCAACCCGCAGCGGAGCAGTGACGGATTAGGTCAATATCTTACTCCTACTTCATTTTGTTATCAACACCACAAACCAACGTGTAATAAAAAACACATTTCTTTAAATCTTTACAAAAACTTTAACAATTTATCACGAGGCTGAAGTTAGATCCTCATACCTACGTACATATATATGTATGTTACAACACGCTACATTGTGTATTCATTACAGTACGAAGTATTTTATAGTATTCGTGGTACGAACTAAACTTTCCACTTCGCATTAGCAGTAAATATTCAACTTGGTACATACGTTAAAATAAACGAAAACTTAAACAGCATCAAACTTCAGTAAAGAAAGTACTGGAACGAAATTAACTGACTTTAATAGTACTACTTACTCGTACTCGGATAATGGCTACGTATTACGGTCACTGTTATCGTAATTGTAGTCCCGCATAACCTTGATGATAAAAAGTCGGGGTATGATGTGACTATACAGAAGCGGTATGTGTTCTTTTATGGAGAATTTTCGAAATTCTTCTTTATTTTGCAAAATATTAACCTAATCCTGATATTTCTGTCAATCAAATTTTGTTTACAACGAATACTAATAATATGGAATTATTAAAATTTAAATAATAATTATGTAAAAGTATTCTACTCAAAAATTATATCTAATGAATACGGATTATTTATTTTCCGAGTGCCGTCTTATTTTTTTTATGTAAATATTGTCCTTATTTCTCACACTGCACAAAAATAATTCTACGAAGAATTAATCATAACACGAAGCCACTTGGCTTCTCTTATTTCAAGTAACCTATCAATGAATATTTGTTTTTTAAGTATTCCATACAAAATAGTAATTACTGAGTATCTAACTGGTACTTTTACAGTACCATCAATGAGTGCAAAATACACAATACATAGATGGTTTAGGCTTCATTTAAAATGACGTTTCCAACGTCTTTGTTAGCTTACTTTAATAAAGATATCATGTGTCAATTAAAAAAAGGTTAAGAAGAAGGATAGACAGACACGTAGCATTGTATCACGAGAGTGGCTTTTTATATCTCGAGCTGCAGCGACCATGCCTCTTAACTTTCCTGTAATATTTTACTCTGCAGCTTCAAGAAATTTTACGAGTTTCAAACTTTGCTCAACGTTATTCATTGTAGATATAATAAAATTGTTACATAAGGTACGTTTGTACATTGAATATTAAAAGAAAAATTGTGTCTCAAGGATAGTTTAGGGCACAACGAAAAGTAGATCATAATATTGTTTCTATTTTCAAGTAAAAATTGCGAATGAATTTTTGCCTGAATCTATTTGTCTGGAAAATAAATAATTTATAATGATATAATATAAAATACGTATTAATGATAGTTTGACTTTTAGATTTAACAAAATAATAAATAATTAAAATAGTCACTATTTTTACATCATAATAGTATATACCTTTATGCTTACGTTGACATTACTTTACATTGAACGAGTTATAAATGCAAGACAAAACGTCTGTGTGAGTAAAGCCGTGGGCACATAATAGAGTTCATTCTATCGAAGTAAAGTTATTTGTTACGACTAGTTAAATATTTAATTTACTAATTAAAAAGTCAGAAATTTTAAACTACCCTTATCCTAATTATTAAAATTTCATTATTTTGCATGTATTTTAGACGAGATAAAGGCTATGATGAAAAATATGTCGTAGAAAAGTGTTGTGAATACTATAGTACATGAATATTTTTTGTTTATTAAAGAAGTTTGTTACCTTGATTTAAAATTTAAGAAAATCATCTCCTAATAAATATATTATAAGGGGAATCAAAGGATTCGTTCCTTATTGAGAGTAAGTTATCTTTGTAGTTAGTGAACCGATTATAATCATTATATTTTTATTTATTTAATAAAAGCTTACAGAAGATTTAATAAAAAATACTTTATCTATTTACACTTTTGAATCCAATACGAGATAAATTATTAAGGAAAAAAATATTGTTGCGTCTAAATATGACGATTCAAAAATATTTGTACATACTGGGAACAGTTGTACGTACAAACTATGATTTAATTCGGAGAAATAGTATGAAGATTTGAGTTTTATCCAGAATAAATTCTAGTATAACTCATATATAAAAATTTAATCAAAGGTTACTAGAGAGCGAGTCAGTGCTCATTCCACATGTCCCCAAACATTTCAATATTAAACCGACGTCACAAAAACGGGATCAAAGAGACCATAATCTGATTAGGGACAAAGTGAGTGATCGAATTATGTTGAAATCTAAGTCGCAGGACGAAACGTGTATCGCGTTAATGACCTTTTAATTCGAATTATACACGTGCTCCTGAACTCTAATTTGGTTTTAAATGTTTTTTTTTTACGTCGCCTTATTGCCTTTTAAACGTTTTTATGTAATTAGGTCTGAAAATTTAAGAATAATTTTATTATTCTAAGGTAAATTTACCCGCGGTGGAGAATGTAAAGTGTGGATAATTTGATTTATTCAAGTGTATAACGTCTTTATCAAATAATGTCATTATAAATAAATTTAAAAAAAATTAACAATTTTTTCTTGCATTATAACTATTACTGATCAGAATATTCTGTTCATTAATGTTGGGGTGTCTTCTTCTCAGTAAATTGAGACGGTATTATTATAAAATCTTCTTAACATGTTTTTTTAGGAATTGTTATTTCACTGTCCTTAAATCAATTCTTAAGATTGAAAGTTCCTTTTTTTAGGCGCAATAACTTTTCCGCAATTTGTGGAAGTGTTTTTGAGAAAAGGGGCGGAAGTGAGTAACAGAAAGCTGCGGAAACGCGATTTATTTAAATTAACCAATGAGCCCGCACGGTGCTGAAGTTGGCCATAGGATGATTATCCTATTTTCTGAATTTTCCTGACATAGGAAAATCCGGAAATTTTACACATCACACTACTCACTATTGTAAGGCTCGATCGTTTAATATTTTCCTCATTTAGCGACCGAGGCAATATTTTTGTCCTAATATATATAAGGCCGCATACATCGCCTAACAAAAGATTTTGATTTGGTTGATTGACTCTATGCAGTATCGTAAGTATATCAAATAAAACATTTAAAACTTTGAACTTAGAATACATAACGGGTCGTTATAAGCAATTCTGTTATGACAAAGAAAACCTTATAACAATTTTCGAAGTCCATTTACGTAATTACTAAGTTCATAAATTGTATAACATTAATCACACAACTATAATAATACAAGCGTTATTATCGTTACGTGATAGTATCGGGATATGTAGCTCAAACAGCTATAATTCCTTTTTATCCGAGCGCGGATCTGCTCTGCTCGGTCCGGCCCGCGGGCCATTGGCAATAGCTGTTTAGTGTTCTGGTTCGTAAGGAATGCATAGTGCATAATATAAACTAATATATATACTGTGCATGGGATACATTTAGATTGTAACTTTGGAAACATCATGCTAATGACTTGTATATATAATTTGACATATTTTTATTTTATTTGCAACAACTGAAAGCAGATATGGTCTACTTTTTTATAGTATTCGTACGGCGAGCGGCGGCGTACGGCGGACGGGTTAATGCGCCACTTGATGGTAAGTGGTCACATTATCCATAAACAATGATTCTTTAAGAAATATTAACCATTCCCCACATCGCCAATGCACCACCAACCTTGGGTGCTAAAATGTTATGCCCCTTGTGCTTAGTAACAATGGCTTACTCGACCTTCAAACCAGAATATAACAGTATTAAGAATTGCTATTTGATGTGTTTTCTTTTGTTGCTTCACTATAATATTCCGTGCACTCTATCTCCATATTTTTTATTCCGGGTACTGACAACCTCGTCTACACACAAGAAACGCAAAGCTTTTAATGCAATCTTTACAACCTACAAAATATTTACTGAAATCGATGTTGAGAAAAAGTGCCTGAAATAAATAAGATTAAAATAAGAGAAGAATATATAAACTATACATAACTTTGCCCGCGCCTTTGCCCACGATTTAGGCGCTCGTAGGTTTTAGATATGAAAAAGAATTACATACCTAATAGTATTACGGAGCTTCCTTGGGGTTCAAGCTTGCTTCATACCAAATGTTATAAAATTCGGTTCAGTTTTGTAGCAGTGAAAGTTTAACAGTCAGACAGACATTCGCATTTATAACATTAGTACAGACTATGGAGAAGTAAAAGCAATAGTGACGATAGAAGCTAATGACAGAATGCATTAAGATAGAGTTTGTCATAAAATTATTATAATATAGCTCGAGATAATTTAAGTGTTAGCTATGTTGCAGAGAGACGGTTCCATAAAGTTCAAATTCAATTTTATAAAATCACCCGTATAATCCTCCTTCTTTCAAGAGTATCCTTTCTATTTAATGATGTAACATAAATTGTAAAATACTCGGGATAGTAATCTAGTCGTACCTGTTAAATTTACGCGGGTAGTAGGCCGTATATCTAGAGAGAATAAATCGGGCTCAATTTATCCACACTTAGCGAGGCTTTATTCGCCTGACCCGGCGCGCTACGGTGCAATTTTAAAAGTTTTATCCTAAGTCTGTATTATCATACATATTGGTACTAGTTCTTTACTAGGTTTTTATTTCATTTTTAACTGATCCGCTGGTCTAAGGCCTAGCTTGTTTGACTACAGATATCGAGCCCTAATTTTCAATGTAGGGGAAGAATATGGAATAGTTAGACGAGGTTGTCATACCTGTCATTCGAGGCTCGTGTTGAGTAGCAAACAATATTTAGCAGAGCTGTTGCTAAAATTCAGACATGCCATCTTCAGATAGGTCACTTATTTTATTTCTATTGATCAATGTGAAAAACGGAATCCTTTTTAGAATATTTATTTATTGTAACGAATTCGTGAATTAGTCAAAACTACCCTGGTGGTCGTGTTTATTACTCTGAGTATCCACTCATTAATTATTCTTAAAATAATACATAAATACAAAAATAAATTCATATTGATATTAACGGGATATATCCTCTTAGTCCATCATGTTTGGCATTTTCCTATTATAATCAATGACGATGCATTGCGATAAATTTTAAACGGTACATGTTTAATTAAAGGATTCAACCGCTACAATATTATTTAAACCGTTATAATAACCCTTAATGCTTTACAATAATGTTTAATTTAGCTTAGCACGGATTGTAATTTAAGCCTGTATGATAGTACTCTACCTGACGTGCCATCGTTTTATGGCGCGTAATGAATGAACGCATCGCATCGAAAACGCTTTCAATTAATTGGCAATGCGTTATGGACGGCAATACGTTTCACGTGATGTTATTTTCAATAACGTTATACGGTTTAAATAGTTTCTAATATGTTATTATTTGTTCAGTATAAATAGATAGAAAATATTAATTAAAACTCAACATATATAATATGTTCATGGGATTTGTTTCGTGGTATAATTGATATCCGAATTCTCAAAAGCCATTTTTGTACGTCTCATACAAGTATCACACGAGTATCGATAAATGCTCAAAAATAATACATTTTTAACTTTTATGACTTTTAATGAGCACTAGTATGAATTATATAGCGTTTTCTACACCATAATAAGTTCCTCAATGAGTTTCCTCGACTATGGGAGTCGCCATGTTACACAGAACTTACTGATAACTTATTGACAGAACGTAGTAGATAAACGTGCTACTGAGTTCCGACTACAGAAATGCAGCGTGTCTGTGTCTTTCAGATTAATCGTTACGGAAGTCGAAGCAGACCTTTCTACCTGGGACTTTTTGATATTAGCTAGTTGTTAATGAATAATTAACTTTAGACGCAGCGTGCTATGGTAAGTTTAGTTCGGATTGCATTGTGCTGTACGCGACTTTCGTCGCCACATGAATGTCTATAATTGCAAATACAGTATAAGCGATGATCGTAATATTCTTTGAAGCAGCATAAGAAAGTAATATCATTTGTCATAAATTATTATTATTTATTGTTTTTGAGGAAAATAAGATGAGGTTGATTATACTTGTTATTTAACAATCTACGTAATCACGATGTTTGTTTAGACAGCACTAGCAACTGATTTGATTTCTTGGTAAGTATTAATTATCTAAAGCAAACAATTGTATACCACACGACTCTAGAGATATCGTTAGTGTTGCCGTAGGTTTTGAGTCTGTATCGATACATTACTTTGACGATATTATTATTTTAGGTTCTGAGTTATTTTATGAAGTATGTGGGAATTGGGATGAGTATATTGGATCAAGTGGTTCCAATGTGGGTTGGTGGATATACACAAGTGGTAGATTTTCATCCGATACGTCCAGGTTTTCCTTCAAAATCAAATACGAGATATATTATAGACACAGCTTTTTAGTATAGCCAATTACCTTATAATATTATTATGATTATCTGTTTTGTTATTTGTGTTTCAAGTATAATACAATTCCAATCATGCAATATATATATCGATAACTTTAGGTAGCTCAGGTGACATTCCTAATCTAATCACGATTGGAACGGTTCTTGTTTGCGATTATCGCACTTACGAGGTGTTCTACGAAGGGGGTAAGCTCGCTATCTCACGTGCTCAGTTCTACGAAGATATCCTATCCTACATAACTGGATTATAATTATATTGCATTTTTTTTGTGATAGCTGGCAAACGTGCAGGAGGCTCATCTCATGGAAAGTGACTACCACCGCCCATGGACACCGGGGGGCTTGCAGATGCGTTGCGCTACATTATAAGTTAAATATAGATTTTTTTTTAACGAAGAATTCATTTTATTTACTCATTATGAATTATTAACATGAAGGCCTCAACTATATAGAAATAATTTAAATACCATAGAATTAGCCCCGTGGAATTAGTCGTGTTGATGGCAAGATACCTGATGGACTGGGAGTGGTCCCCTGGGAACGGTAGGCTCTAATGTGGGACGTTACATGCATTGATACGCTGGCGCCGTCTAATATCAGATAAATGTTCTTCTCTTATTCAAAATTATGTTTTCGTCCCATTTGTTTTGCATTATTATTGTTATTATTATTCTTTTAGTATTGTTATTTTTACAACGAATGTTATATTATTTTATTCCATTAATTAAGTAACTTATTAATTTAAGTGCACACACTAATCGTGATATAACTTCATTCTTACAATTGTTTTGGCGAAATCGATGTTACTATTTATTGATCTTTTCTTTGATTTTGTGATCTGTTAATTCATATTGTGTTTTGTTTTTTTTTGTACAAATATATTTAACAAATATGTGCAATTTAAGTGTGTGTAAATGATAGAGCAATGTCGCTTTGTTGGCGGGCGTTAATAACTGCACCACGGCTTTGTACTATCGCAGTTATTATCGTTCACATCTTGTTTTTGTTCAATATTCAAATAAATAAATTATAATTATAATTATTATTTGCAGTTGAAATACATGGACTTTGGAGTTGTGCAAAAACCTACATTAAAACTATAACACTTGCCTTATTGACTTCTTCTTCGCTCTTATGGCCTGGTGATAGGAGGGCTGGCTCATTTTTTGCCGAGAGGATCGGAATTTCGATTCAACGGAGAAATGCTGCCAGTATTCTTGCCACATTTGTACAGTAGCTTTTATAAATTCTTATTTATATATATGTATATGCTATTCATAAAAGTCCTATGATTGAGAAGGAATTTCCAGTTTTAGGGATATTAGTTTAAGCTCGATGTGCAATAGATAAAACCAGCAAAGCTTAATTTTTGGTGAGATTATACTTACATTAATTTGAAGCCTCCAGACCTTTATCTGACACTAAAACTCAATTTCCTTACTTATGCCGATTTTTGTATCCGTGATGACGGTATCTACAATATTATAAGGGAGTTATATTAATCTATACATATAATAAAATTGGAGTGTCTGTTTGTAATATTAAAATAACCGCTTTTTACTGTATGCATATATGTATACACGGTAAATATACCAAAATTTTTCAATTTTTATTTGTCTGTCTGTCTGTTTGTTCCGAATAATCTCTTAAACGGCTGGACCGACTTTGACGGGACTTACACTGGCAGAAAACTGATGTAATTTTGAGTAACTTACGCTACAACAATAACTTTTTTGTTAAATTCAAACGCACACGACTTCGTCGCGGGCACAGCTAGTAACAATAATAAAGATGTTAATTACAAATATGTTTTAGCGCTTATAAAATTATACTTAAGAAATATTTTAAAAAGTTAAGCAGCTTAAGAAATCCGCTCAACGCTGCTCATTACAATAATAATAAGTAAGGAGGCTAATCTTCTCAAGTACACTAATACTCATATTTCCCGTGTTTGCGGTCTGGCGGTCTGCGTGCTCACGCTTCCACCGTGATGTTCTGTTAACGTTCTGTCGCCGTTTGCGTTTGAGTTTTTACGATTTCAGAGGACATTTTATGTGCAATTTTCTTTCGTTTATTATATTTACCAGCAGTTTGCAACATTGCAGAGATGACACATAACCACTTTAGATGTTACAAATATATTATATTACCAACGGGAATTTCTTTGGGCGCCATTATATTAAATATACATGATCTTTAAGTGGAACATTTTAGTAACGTATCTGACGCGGCAATTTTTTTGCGTTTTTTTATTTATTATAAAATTATTTCTTTCCATGATAATTATTTACGAGAGCAGTCGGTACTACAGATTAAAAAATATCTGATGTAGAATTCAATACCTTATGATGGTGGTATCGTTTTCTTGCTGAATCGCATTGAAGATTTTATGACAGTGATATGCTATAGGATAAGCTATAGTTGGTATAAATTATTTACACCCCAAGATTCAAGCGCTTTATCTGAAAACAATACAAATACTTATATCAATTAGAAAATATTATATTTTTCTCTATTGAATGGAACTAAAACTCTTAAGTCACGCATTTTCTAATATTTTTTATTTAAATTAGTCATTTTATACATTATTTATTCAAGGAGTTTATTTGAGATCACGACCTGAAATAATTTGTATTGTTGTGTTTCGGTTTGAAAGGTGAGTAAGCCAGTGTAACTACTGGCACAAAAACATCTCAATTCCCAAGGATGGTAACGTATTAGTGATTTAAGGGATGATTAAAATTTCTTACGGCGCCAAAGTCTAGTGGTGACCACTTCCAACCATATGATGGCTTAATTACCTATCTGTTTACCAATTAAAAATCACATTGTTTTTCATCTGAGTCGTTATGCGTTGTTACGCGTTGATGTCTTTTCAATCACATCGGTTTCTTCTAATATAATCGTTATTGTGGACAAAGAGCTAGGTGACCCAGTTTATGGAAAACGGGAATTTTAATCGGTGGTCGGGGGTTCAAACCTGGACAACCACCACTGAATTTTCACAAGTTTAGTAACTAAGCTATGATTATGTTTTATATCAGGAAAATGTGGAAAAACTACCTCAAACCACTGCGATGTTCGTTTTCGGCACGGATCGGAGGGCCTGCAGGATCGTGTCGATATAACAACCACGTTCGCTCACACTATGTCGACTGAAGAAATAGGCTGTTGTCTTATTTTTGATCAAATATCTTACATAATATATTTATTTAAATGTTGAAATTATTTGTGTTTATTGTTTTTTATTATAGAAAATTCGATCAATTTTGTGGCACATTTTCACATCTCGTGGCAAACACATTTTTTTTTATTTTTTAATAATAATTCACTGATGATGACATCACGTATACTCTATTCCAACCATAAGAGGAGAAAATCCAAATAAACAACATTTGACAGCAAATTGGCGCGCTATCATGGGTCGAGAGCTTAATTAATCTATGATATTCACTATGGATTCGCGAAAAATTGGCGTTTTGAACATCGACGAAATTGTTATCCGAATTTAGGAAGAAAAATTAAAGTGGGAGTAAGTAGTTAAATGTAATAGTGCTGTATTACAAATAAAGACATATTAATCATAAACTCTTAGTATTATCTTTTTTCCTACTACCATTGGAATAGCCTATAAAGTAAAGTATCAAGACTAGTCAACGTTAACTCACGTTAAACTATGTCAGCTTGTCTCACCAAAATTTAACGGTATAGCAGCTTAATAATACTAAATGTTTGATGCAAACCAAATATAATGTGGTAGGCGTTATGCAGGCGGTCATCGGGCTTTTTGACATTGATATAGTTGCTTATTTATATTATAATTAGAATTTAACTAAAGCCATACCCTGGAGAGTGCTAAACGCGTTAGCGCGCAAAGCCGCGGAGTGCTATAAACTGTGAAACCGATGCAAAATTTAATTCTCTTTAGCGTTAACCGAAACACTATCAGTATACTGATCTTTCATTGTTTCTGGAATTAATGTTAGAGGTCGTAAAATTAAAGACTCTATTTACAGACTTGTTTGAATGAATCGGCTTCAGTCTGAAGGAATGTGATAATTGACTCAGTCATTGATATTTTTAATTGTGTTATAACAAAATTGGTATATAGCCGAGCTATATCTTCTACCCGTACTGTGCTAATACAACTGAATGTTCACCCCACTCTTTATTAAATCTGGTAAGTATAACTGGTACAAAATGCAAATATGCGAAAAAATCAATTAAAATCGCGATTTATATGAATATTATAAATGCGAAAGTAACTCAGTCTGTCTATTACGTTTTCACGGCTAAGACACTGAAACGATTTTGAAAAAAATTGGTAAGAACTAAGTTTGAGCCCCAAGTTCATATGTAGACATTTTTTTTTACAGATAAAACTAATATTTCGATTTCAATGTATTTTTAAGCTTAAATACTTCAACTTTCAGATTATTTATCTGAAAGTTTAGGTATTTCAATCCTGTAAAATCTAGTTTCAAAACAGTTCTCCACTCGAATCTTCCAATATCAACCTGCATATAATCAAAATCCCCATCTACCGGTGCGCTTCCGTCGCACTAAATCCACCGCGGTGACTTAACGACGACATAAATACCGGTAGGGAGAGTGAGGGTGGTGGGTCGAGGGAGGGAGGTACAATTTAGTGTTTAATTGTGCGCCATCTATTAGCCGGACCGGGAAGTTGGGCCAAGAACTACAAAATTCCGCAGTCATAATAACTTATGTCAAGTTCGTTGTGATGTGGTT
This sequence comes from Vanessa tameamea, assembly GCF_037043105.1. NCBI lineage: Eukaryota > Metazoa > Arthropoda > Insecta > Lepidoptera > Nymphalidae > Vanessa > Vanessa tameamea. The sequence continues at coordinate 13,867,819 of NC_087314.1, read as the reverse complement.
CGGTCGATGATTTTTATCTTAATTTTTATTTTGCAATCTTCAATCTCTTAAAAGTGAACAGTTTAGAAATGTGAAAGTTGCAGGTACGATCTTGTCCTTTTAGTAGACCCCATTCTTAACACAAGTTACACCTAAAAGCTAAAAGCAGGGAATTCTCATAAAATATAACTAGATTAGTACACGTACAGTACGATTTAAAAAACTGTTTTTCTTACCCTTTTGGTTAAAGTTTCAGAGCCGCATGTGAACAATTGCACATCCGTTCTCACCGGCCGCAGTAACACGTAAGGCGAAAAACAAATATATCTCATCATGCTTTAGTGCCGAAAAACTCTTCGAGAGTAACTGGCCGTTTGAATGGTGATACTCGTAGTTCATGTCACCGGCCAGCAGTTTTATTATAATGCTATTTATCATTCCTCTGTCAATTAAAGCAAAAATTGCTACACACTTTATTGACTTACGCTTTTGATGATTTTGATTAATGATGATTCATGATAAGTAATTATGTGGTTTTAATTCCGACACATTATTTCACTGATATTTTGTAATGAGTACATTAAAATTATTGTATAAATAACATTACTTTTGTGGGCACTCTCTCGAAATTAAACTATTTTTTTTAATAATAATCGTCTAAATGAAAATAAAATAATAAATAACAAGTAAATTGCCATGTAGTGCCAATTTAGCTGAAGCAGAAGATAATCGATGTTTTCGTACGTAAGCTTACCCACACTAATTTGCTCTCGTGACGTCATAGTAGGTACTTAAAAAGTGGAACGCTTGGATATCATACAGTTTGACGCACCTGCAGTATCTATCTCAAAATATCTACGTGCAAAGGTTATAAGAAGCAAGAGGTATCGTGGGACACCAGGTTGGAACAAAGTCGCTTTTGCTATATATTCTGTATTAAACGTTTGTATTAAACGAGAAGAAATAAAGTTATTAAAATCCCGTGTGAATTAAAACAACAATAGAAAATAGTTTAAAAAGTTAGTAACGTTGTAAAAGTTAAAAATAACAACTAAATACGTCATTAATATTCTGATATGTCATTGTAAACGGTATGTAATTGATTTTTTTTTATGTATTAGTTAGGCGGACCGGCAAATGGGCCATTTGATGGTAAGTGGTCACCACCGCCCATAGACTGTTACATAGGCTGTTAGGAATATTAACCATTCCTTACTTCGCCAATGCGCCACCAACCTTGGGAACTTAGATGTTATGTCCCTTGTGCCTGCAGTTTCACTGGCTCACTCACCCTTCGAACCAGAATACAACAATACCAGAATGGCGGCAGAATATCTGATGAGTGGGTGGTACCTACCCAGACCGGTTTTCAGAAAGACCTCCCACCATTTGGTAAACGTTTTTACGGATAATGTATAAATGAGTTAGATATTTTTTATTTTACATAATTGGCAGATCAATGGACCTGATTGTAAATGGTCACCATCGTCATCTTAAGAAATATGTACTCGTACATCGCCTATGCGCCACCAACTTTGCGAATTAATATGTTAATTCCCTTGCGCCTGCAGATTCACTTACTTTTCAAACTGGTACACAGCAATACTAAGTATTGCTGTTTAGCGGTGAAATGTACTATATGTGTACCCACTAGACGAGCTTGCACAAAGACAAGTGAAATAATGAAATATTGCATCGAATAACAAACTCTCATATACCTTCGACTGAATAAATATTAAAGTCAATACTTTAATATTCGCAATTAGTATATAAAGTGAGGTACAATATTATTACTTAATGGAGAGAGTTTTTGTTCGAGTAATAACGAAGCTTCTTGCTAGTTTGTTTCATTGAATATTCATTACAACTCGATGATAGTTTCCAATTCTGAACGAATAAAAAGTAAAAATTAATTGAATATGGTAATATTTAATTGATGCTTCATAGCTATCAATTATGACACAAAGCTCATTTTAGAAGATATATTCAGAATATTTTTACTACGTGTAAAGTTTTAAAAAAAATACTGACCTAGATATATAATAACTTCAAGGTTTTAAAAAAGGTTCAACCAAACGAATCTCGTATAACGTACTCTTTTGTAAGTTTGTTTGAAACATTAATATAAATATATATTCGAAAATACGAATGCATATATGTATCTGCATTAATATTATGCGTCAAGGAATATTAAGTACCCAACAAAACTTTAACAATTTATCGCGAAACGGGAGCACTTCAGTCAGTACGAGTAACCGATATTAAAAAACCGGATTTTGTCCAAATCTTTATTAAGAAAAGAGAAATCTATAATTCATAGAGTTTTCTCTAACATTGATAAATATCTAATGAGCATAGTCTTTCTCGATCGAAAAACTATATTATAATATTGTGTTAAAAACGTTTTATTATGGATTTACAATGATCGAATGGAATTAAAACCTATCAAATCCGTTTTTGATTTAATACGTATTAGTAACATAAATGAAGTCGAATATAGGTAATCTTAAATAATCTTAAAGGTTCATAAGCATTCCCAACAATTCCCACACAATTCATAAAAAGATGTTTATAGGACTCTCATTCGGGTTTACAGAAAAATGGTTACATAAACTTATTCAATATAAAAAATATTTTCAATGTCATTTTATCTCAATATATTTTCATAATGTTTCCTCTCCATTACATAATACTAAAAGCATATGTCAGCCGTTTAATTCGCCTAATGGAGCCGTGAGCGGCGAAGACGTTCATTTATTGTTGCGGGGACGCTATTGTCGAACCGTTCGATATCATGACTACAATAGAAAAATATAGAAATTCGAGGACAATTCTGTTTGTGCGACAATAGCATGAGTTTTATTAAGGATAAATACGTATTGACGAAAATAATCTTGTTCAAATTAAATACATCAATATAATTGATCATATAAAATTACATTAGCTTTGGAATTATTATATGATTGTTATGACAGACGTGGCTTATTCGACATTAGTTATAGGGTGTGTATATATATATCTAAATATAGTCCAATAAAACATAATGTAAATAATTACGTGACGATTATGTATTAACTAGCTCAACATACACATGTCTCAATAGTCAATAATGTTAAATATTTATTTAGTTAACGGTTATTTTTTATATATATAAATTATATTTATAATGTCAGCAAATTTTTATTTAAACAGCGGTATAAAAATGTATTACATTTAAAAGAGAAAAAGAATAAAATAAATGTGGCTTACGATCGGAAACCAAATTACAAATATCTATACATACAAAACGAGTGAAATCAAGATTTTTTTGCATGGATTGAAATCGCGCGCTTTAAGAATATCACTGTCACGTTAACTCGACACGCGAGTGATGTTCGTAATCGGTAACAGGGATGCAGACGTTTTAGTATCGGTATTCATTATACCGATTGTTTATTCAGCTCCGTTGGTGTTTTGCTGAACCATACTGGCATCTAAATAACTTGTTAATCTGCTATGCAAATATTTCGCAACGATTAGATTGTTTCATGCAAATTGCTGTGATGTAATGCATTTAGATTTTAAGGTTTATGTTTAATCAGCTTTATAATGTACTATGTATGGGATGCTGTGCTGTCTTGTTTGCTTATGTAAATTTAATCTTTTGAAATTAAAAACATTCATGTAAAATATTCTTTACAATTTTTAATAAGAAACAAAATATAAGTTACATTTATTTATGAATATTAATTTCTTATTTAAGTTTAATTATAACAAGTTACTTTTTTCTACAAAGTAGTCTTATTATATGATATATGTTTGTATCGGAAAGGTCATCAATACGAAATATTAATATACGGAAATGTACGCGTGCAAATGGCCGTCAGACAGTATACACAGATGTAAGAGCAAGCCGATAAAAGATACGTTTCATCCAATCGATTACTATCAGACATTACGAAGTCTAGGAACAAATGATCGTTAAGTTGTTCTGGATCTCTAACATCATACATCCATTGTAACGCTGAGAATATTCCGATCTGAACTTTAATTTGAAAAGATAAATATGAATATACGGTCAATAGTTACTGATATATAATTTATGGAAAATCTATGAAATAGGTTCTATAAGGCACTTTTCAAATGTACAAGATTCATAAATTCATGAAAAAATATTCTTTAATAAAGTAGGAAATTAAATGAAAACACTTTTGAAGTGTTTAAGTAAATGTAAAGCTACTATCGGTTCAAAATACAATATACTAGCGACCCGGCTTCGCGCGGGTGCAATGCTGATACTAAATATACTACAGAATGTCTTACAACGTTCACAGTTTTTCAGTCGTCAGACAATATAAACCGTCCCTGCGTTTTAAATCTGTAACATCTTCGATAATATTCATTTAAATTACATGCTATAAAGGCCCATATTGATCTATATTAAATGCACAATGTATTTAAGGTACTTAATTAGATAAGGATTAGTGCTGTATTCATATGTATATAACGAAGTGAGTTTTTACAAAAAAATAGTGTCGATCAGAGAAGAGCAAATTATTGCGCACGAAGCCCGATCTAGATGCAGCAGATTACATAATATATTTCATCTTTTTTTTATAATTATAGTAATAATATAGATCATCTTATTTTTGATGAGTAGGTATTTATATTTCTATCGTGTCTTTTTTATAATAATTTAAATGTATTTAAAATGCAGTCGAATCACCCATTTATCCACCAACGAAAGCACTCCAGTGGAGGGTTGACATCAGGCAGGCGGCTGTTATAATCTGTTAAATACATTTTCATGCGGTTTACAAACTGACCTAGTTCTAGAACATGGAAAAAGCAAGCGATGATGAATTTACTTTTATTAAAAGTAATTATCTTATATTCTAGAAACTGAATCTCGTATATTATCTTTACTTGGAATAACTTAAATGCTCTCTCATATTTCCAGTAACTGTAACTACAAACATTAAGAATATCGAACTCAAACGGTAGTAACACTCAAAATGGATTCCTTTACTTCTACTTCAAAAGTATTATTGTATCGTCACAGTTACGTATGATCACGTACATTTACAAAGTAAAGCATCTGCATCAGAAAGCAGTTTAATATTTTCACGGAAATTCACCTCCATATGTTTCGCGCCAACATAAATATATCCGAAGAAACAATTCTACACAAGTATACATGCGATCCTGCCTCCTAACTAATGGATTTAAAGAATAAAATCGTTTGGCATATGTACATGGAGCGGGCGGTATCTGTGCGGTTCGCTGTTCGTATATAAGAATAGGAGCTGTGATAACCTAAAAGGTGTCACAAAGAGGTCGCGTGGAGGGCGAGGTGCAAATGTGCATCTCACGAGATGAGCCGCTTGAATGTACCCCTGTTTTGCAACGTGCGATCTTGTAGATGTGGTATTTGATTTATATATTTTATTACATTTATGCTAAAATACATAAGTACAATTAGCAGTACTTCTGTTATGGACTTTTGTCTACTGAAGTATTTTTTATAGTGAGATAAAATTCGTCAATACTGTGCCGTATCTTACTAACCACAAGCGACCTACCTTTGTAAAGCGCATTTTTAAATATCCTGTCATATCTCTAAAACTACTATGAATTTTACATAGACAGAATTATTTGATTGTTTGAATTACTCGATTTTTTCTTTGAAATATTAAATTATTTACTAATCCACAGTGGATCAGCTTGGTGAAATGTGATCGTGTAATAGTCTCCAATCCTTCTTTGTAATGGAATAAGGCTCGGGTTTGTGTGTTTGGTATAAACGTTATTTTACTTTAAACTATGCCGTATCCATATCTTTGTATCTCAACGTGTCGACTCAGGGGCATGCTCCCGATGTTTTGTGCTGCGGATCGCTTCTGCATTTTCACGATTGCCGTCGCCGTGTTTCTACGCTGCGCTGCGCTGTTTAGTCGCTCTTGCTCTATTCTTGTTTTTATTTCAATATAAAATAATATGATTTCATTTATTGATACAATTAGGTACGTAAACCTTATATGGGTTTTTCACATTAAATACAAAATATTTAGGAAGTAAAAATGATTTATTTTTTAATATTCTTTTTCGTCTCTTAGGTACATAAATTAACAAAAAATATGATTCTGTAGGATGTAAAAATGATCAAACGGATATTGTTAATAAAAATATAATTAGATATTATTTATTAATAAAGCACTTCATAACAAGTGATAACTAAACACCGCGGTGACCATAAATCAGGGATGTCTGCGGACATTATTTATTACGCTTCCCGACAGCGACCCTATTAGGTGACAACTAACTTCTCATTTTTACTTCAGCACGAGAGCCTTTTTATTGTACGATACGACATCAACACACGACTTATAGAGCTCTACTGTCTTTTATGATTTTACTTATACCTTCGTTCGTAGAATATACATATGTTATATTGTTTGTTCGTTTTAATCCCGAATTTACATATAAAAACACTATTGAATAAGACTCAACACAAGATTATATAGATGATGAAAGAGCGCTAACTTAGTATTTGCTGATTTTAGGCAGAACGGAAATAAAATAAATTGATATTTAATTAAATTACCTATTTATATCCAAATTTAATTTAATTGGTAGAAAAAAGTAAATAGTGATCTTCTTACCAGTTCTTCTTGGCAGAATCTACATTCTGAACTGGCAGCATTACACTCAATATAATATTGGAAAATAATTATACAAAAGAGCATGTAAGAGCCTACTCGAATAAATTAGATATATTTTGATATGGATATAGGTTTTATTTGAATACTTAACACTTTATTTTTTGAAATATATATGTACAACTGATGTTATGAAAATTTAAGCATCAATATATAATATTTTGTTAAAATAAAATAAAAATGAACGTGCTCATTAAAGCGCGCTACCGGTGTAACAGGTGATACAGAAAAAAAAAACTAAAATGAAAAATATTATTATGGTTAAATTTATATATCTGTGAGTAAAGATTAACAGTACAGTATTAACATCAATATATTTTAATAAAAAAATATCTCTTAGTTATTTTGTTGGAACGTATTAACCGTTGTTAAAAAAATTAAAGCCTAAACTTCGACAATAAATAACTTAACTATTAATAGAAATATTAAGTTTTAGTTCTACACGAATTGCTTTCAATGTTTGTGGAAAATAGCTTTTAATAAAATCCATTTAGCCTTTTTATTAACGATGTTTAGTAATAAAAGCGGACGTCTAAGCGCCGGGACGATCATAACAATCGAATTGCTCGTGTGCAATTGGCTTTAACAATGTCGGACTATCAGCCGTCGCATCGGCACGTGAAAACGTTGTAGCTCTTCATTCCACTCACCTACTCGTAAGCGAGCCTTCATACAATACGTTCATTACGTGTGAGTCCACGCGCCGCTAATTTCCCGCGCGGCCCATAAATTACGTGCAGTTTGTCCCCTGCCCCCGCGCCCCCACCCCCGTCTGGACCAACGGTCCCGCCGTAAAATGTTAGTATAAAATTATGTGAATGTAGTCTTTTGTCTCCTGTACTAACAGAATTATTGGAATGAAGTTTTATGTTCGAGTTTTTCTGCATTTTTAAAATTATTTTTGTTTCACTGATGAGCTAATAGTTGTTTGAATCGTAGACTTATTTTGTTTTAATTATCCACGCATTAAAATGGTACATTTGGTCAAGTATTAAGAATACTTAAAACTTAATTAGCTTTAAAATTAGGATTATAAGTCAAATATTACGGTTTTGTTAATTTTATATTGTATAAATATTAATAAGAAAAAAAAAATGCATTCAATCACGATATCGCTTCAACTATTTAAGCCATGGCGACAATAATATTGTTTAATGGTAAAATAATCATTATTATTTAAATTACTGAATAAGATGAATTATAATGAAGATTGATTACGATCACCCAAAGATCCAACTAAGAAGTAGAACCGTCCGTCGCTCGCATGTGGTCACCCGAGTCAGCCGCACTCGACAGAACGCGAGATATTTACTTAACTCTCCGACATTACTGTAACAATGTGTCTTTGGGACATTCCGTAACCCACTGAACTAAAGAACAGAGAATTAGTTTAGTACACTTATTAAGACTGAGTTTCTACAAAGGTTACATACAAATGGTTTAGTTATTATAAGTTTTCAGAATATAAATTTGTTAAGAGTGTAATTATTATTAAAAAAGATATATATAAATATTAAGAGGTGTAGTACAGTACATATGTGTGATTTCTTTAAGTTTGTTTACTACCCTTGTAAAAATAAGACTAAGATAATTATAAAAAGCTACCATTTATTTCTATAATAATGTTTGATACTAATTGATATTGGCGTTGTGTATCGTTGTGTTTTGTAATTGATTTATATTTAAAAAAAAATAATGGATAAATGACAATATAATCATCTTTAAATGTAAATATATCGTGTGGAGAAACAAAAATGAAGAAAGCACAAAATATATTGGAAAGCTAGGGCCTCACCTGTGCAACGGAGCGAATAAGTGTTGAATTATTCGTACTCGACTGGAGCGTGTACATAAGGGCGCTGCCACTGATCCAGTCTTATTCAAAATTATCGTTACAGATTTGCTCTTTATTCTTCCATTTGTATTAATCCCTACTTGTAATTAACATCATTTACTTCCCCGCCTTAAGCACAACAAGCAATATTCTGTCAAGTTTTCCTTCCACCTTAAAAAATATTCTTATTCTTATTCTAAAGCACGCGCGCATCCTAGGTATTTTGGATCCCTGCACCCTGGGTTAAGACGAGTCTGATTATTGATATAAAATATTATTATATATATCACATGTCCAAGTAGATAGAACACGAACCTTAAAGAGCTTGGCTTCAAATTTAGGTAAGCGCCATTTTGTTTTCACGCGCTTAATTTATGGTCATCTCTTGTTCGGCGGTTAAATTTATGTTTGCATGTAATAAAATATTTTACTTGAGAAGTATATTTAGTTTTGTATTTACCAAAGAGTCTTGCAACAATTTGACCTCCTTAATCACTAGAATGTAATAATGTAAATAATAATTATAACATAATAGGTATAACTTCAAGTAATAACCTCATAATAATATGCAGTAACATCAATATCATTAACATTATTACATAAGATTTATATTAGAGCGCGCACACTCGTACTGAGAATCTCGCACGGGTTGCGTTAAAGTGTGCTATGTGCCCTGCCTTATCTTGCCATTCGCCACGTGGGTACATATTATATACCACAGCTTATGCTGAAACAGCATTGTGAAGCAAGCTTCAAATCATTTGCTTACCAAAAAATCCGGTCTATTTTAATCTCGAAGTCGTGATTCCTCTCGGAGTTTTATTAACCAAGTAAGTAAACGTAGATTATTTTATTTTAAATATATTATTATTTGACTGTAATGTTATGTCATATGTTATGTTTATATCTGCCTTGTACACCCCTACCTCTTTCTATATCTGTTTCTTTCCTCTACCTTAAGGTTGTCTGGAAGAGATCGCTGTTTTAGCGATAAGGGCGCCTCTTGTGCATCTTTCTTAAACGTGACTAAAGTATGTGTTTACTGGTGTACAATAAAGAGTGTTTTGATTTGATTTGAAAACTTATTGTTGAATCTCAGTTTGCCTACAATAATAGTATGGTAGTTTTACATCACTTCAATACTGTAACACGATGATTCAAAAGTGCTTTTATTATTAAGAGTCTACTTGAATAAAGAATATTTTTATTCGATTGGTATAATGAAACATGAAAAGTAAAGTTAAACTTATAACATAAAGTTTCCGACACTCGACGTCAGTACATCTTACCCCGTACCTCGGCCAAGGTATTCGAAATGGAATTTTGAATTACACTAATACACAAGTCTCGTCATATGTGCACGTGTAAAAATAATTACATGAAAAAAAATGTCAAGTAATTTTGTTTTCTTAGTACTGGTAACATCCGTCTGAGCAACAGGAAACGTATAAATATTACAATATATTTTTTAAATTTCCATTGGACGATTCTCGACAGTCAGCACTATATTGAACTGCATCATTAATCAAAATATATTTATAATATTATTATTTAATATATGTAAAACGAAATTACTTCTATCGATAAATAAAGTGTAAAATGGTAAATAAAGCCGGCAGGAACATTGTCTGCTTGAAATGAAAAAATCAAGGTACGGAATAGAGCTTCACGTTTGTAAGCGGTATTGCGGCGCCATGAAAGCGCTTTATGAATTGTTTTCTATTGTACCCGTTAAGTGTACAATAAATATCGTTGCACTCTCGGGAGCTGCCAGCGCGGCGGTCGCTACGGTCTGACGAGGGAAGCGATGGTCGTGCTAATTGATGATATACTAAGATTTAATATTTATTTGAATAAATTCTATAGATACTGCATTGCACGAACTATCTCTTATTGTTATTATATTAATAAAATAGGTAACAACTAATGATATTAATAGCTAGCTTTCGATGCCATCTACGTTGACTACATAGTGGCACTTGTCTGCAATTTTCTGTTAAAACTAAGCATCTAGGCTAGACTTAGATCTCACAAAGGGAGGCTAAGGGTTATACCCCCCCGCTTAATTTGCTAATCCAAGTGGTTATTATAGCACCAACTTCACGATAGGGTATACTTGCGATCCGGAGAGTATCTACGTACCGACTATTCCGAGAGTGCATCATTAGTCAAAACTTAAATTCAAATATCTACCTATTTGACAAACTATTTATTGAGTCAAAATCAAAGCATTGTTTTCCTCAATTCACTTTTGAATAGCAATATAGGATTATATAAAACGTAAAGCTACCATCGGCTTAGAACGTAACGATAAGAAACTCAGTAGATTCAGTAGGTATTTGTTAGATAGTTTGGCGCTATACGACCGAAACCTATCCAACCTCTCACATCCGTCTCTGTCCGAACATGCCTGACTGTATGAGCGCAGCGGGAAAGACGGGGTAAGGTTCAAGTTGTATCTTTTGGTATTTATAGTATTAATAGCATTTGGTATGCTCGATAGAACTGCTAGTACACAATACGAGATCAACATTTAAATTTAAGTTGAAAAGTTTGTTCTTAGAAATTGTTTGATATGTATAATATATCGATCTCGAAACCTTAACAGATACATAGAACTGTTAAACCGCCCTCTGGCCTGTTTGGAAGGCAAATTCAATACTCTTGGGATGCTATCATATATATAAGGCAGCGAGTTGTATGCTCGGCAAGAATGTTATCAATTATGCAAAGGTGACCTGTTTTAAGTAACTTCTGTTTCGACTACCGCTTATAAAGAGTCTGGATGGAACGTGAGATTAGAAACAACGCTTAGTATTTCTCGTAGAGTGTAAGTAGATTTTGTAACATTGTTTAAATTTGATCTATTGTGAGGAAACTTACTGTTGCGTCAATAGCTGCTGCAAATTATAATTTTATTTACAATTTCGTATCCGGGCAAGTGACGTTTTATAATTATGATACACTTGTGTTAGTTACATGCTCGGCGAACATCAAGTTAAAATCTGCATGTGTCGCATAAATTATGAATTATGTCACTTGTGCGCCCACAAATCTTCGTAGAAGAAACATGATAAAATAATCTCCGATTCTTTTCGCAAGAGGAGAAAAAAAGCTTTTGTCGAGCAGTAGGTAGATTAGATACAAAATAACTCGTACTTATATTGAAAGTACTGTTTGTTTTGACTCATTTGTTACATTCGATTATTATTTTGTATTAATAGCTTATAATAATTTGGTATTTTAATTATGCAATTAGCGCAACTGTATTTTACCAGTTTAGAAATTTTAATTGTACAATACTACGTATATGTTTTACGCTAAAGTTAATAACATAATAATTGGTCATTCTCCACAACGCAACGGTTAACGCTTTACTGGTATCGACGAGTATTACGGATAATAATTTCTGGAACAATGGTTAATCTGATTTTGTGATAAAGTACATTTTATATAGAGCTGACGAACATATTAAAACTTTTTATTACAGCCGCTTAAAATCATTTCATCCAAATTTACCAGAAATATTGGACGTGACAAAAGTTAAATTTATACATAACTTAGTTTGAACGTTCGTCGGTACTTATTTAATATGATTTATCAGATAACAAACTCACACAACTACATCCACAAACTCATACTTATTTAAAACAAATAAACTACGAATATTTCATATTGGTTTGTGCGTTTATTTATTCCCGTTATTGTACTCTGTATAATATAAACAATCATTCTGAAAAAAAACATTTTGTACGAAATCAGGTTGAGTTTCTAACAATGGTACAAATCAATTGTTTGTTTGATTATTGATAATTCAATCAATGTGTTTTTTATACAACTGACTGACTTGTTGATCTAAATAAGTTGGTTAAAAAATAGAGAGGAGCCGTGGGACGTAAGTTGCTATCGCTGTATATTATGTTTTACATGACAGACAATCACAACGAATAAAATCCTTATTAAAAATCCTGTGGGAATTAAAACAATAACAAAAAACAGTTTAAATAATGTTATATAAAACCATAGATCTACCATAACGAGAGAGAGAGGAAGAGAGGAAAGGGGGATAACATTTTTCCTTACGTGACGATTTCAGGCAGTTCACTCTATCATAAGCTACATAAAATAATTTCTTCCAAAAACTATAGCCTACATGTCTGTTAATGCATAAGTTATTGAGTTTTTTTTAACACCGTGACTCTTAGGCCTGAGCCAGGATTAGAGAGAATGCACATTTGCTCATACACTTGTGCGCATTTCGATAATCTCTCTTTTAAGAAAGTTTGGCATTGGCGAATTCGGTCAGGAGGACTTCAGCATCTTTTTTCTCAGAGAAAATAAAAGTAGAATTTTCCTCGTAAGTTATATTTAAATAAAAATGAATCAATCTATTAAAAATGAACCGTAGGAACATCCAGTAAACAAGTTGAAGAAGAAGATTGCTTGTTAGATAATTAATTTTTCGCGTGCCTGAGAAGAGCACGCCATCTTGTTGACAGTGTTTAATGAATTCCAGATGTTTTATATCACACTAGTCTTCCGCTTCAACATTACGCGCCGGATAGAATGAATAGGGTGGCAGATCTGAAGAATATAATTGATGATTATTGATAAAATTTATATTTATAGAAAACATATAAATAAATACAAATTATTTTTTACGGCATAGCTAGCATTGCAAATGAGCGAACTAATGGTGACTGGTAACAACAACCCATAGATGGAGATTTGATTTCGTAAAAAAAAAAATATTCCTTACGTCATGAATGGACCATCAACCTTGGGAACTGAGATGTTAAGACTCGTCTCTGTAGTTACGAGTATACTGCCTTAATAACTCTTCAAACTGGAACACAATAATACAAATTATTGCTGCTTACGGCAGAATATATAATGAGTGGGTAGCGCCTACCCAGATGGGCTTGCACAAAGTAAATAAATAAAAACTTTCGTTATTAAATATATTGTTCTTGTTATAATAATAAGTCAATGGTGACGAATTATAACGCACACGCGCTACACGGGTATAGGGAGTAGGAGTGGCAGTGGAGGGGGCCGAAACGGCATAAGAGAGCGTCATGCTGTTTTCCGTCACGGCTTACGAGTCAATTTTACCTCTAAGGCGCACAAATATATTTTTCACATCCAAAAACTTTGGCTTTATGCGACCATAATTAATAGTATTCATAAGGAATAAACCCATGTTAAAATCTATAATAACATAAAAAAATCTCATAAGAATATGTCTGATATTTATCTATAGCTAACTTAATAAAATATACATCGTTTTTTTTTTAAATTCAATAACTGAAATTAAACACAGAATAAGACTTACGTTTCGAACAATTATCTACGTAAAGGTTGATCCACATCAACTCGCATGTAGCATACCTACCTTATGACAACGCATAGTACAAATACAAGAACTAGATAGTCTTTTATATAGCATTGGTTCGTGGACAGGCAAATGGGCCATCTGATGGTAAATGGTTACCACTACCGATGCACTGTCATCACCAACCTCGGGAGCTATGATATGTCCCTTGTACGTCAACTGTTTTAATGATTGGGTGGTACCTGCCCAATCATTAAATGTCACCATCAAGTTATAACTACTAAATTAACATATGTGTCGTAATCGGTATATAGAGACAAAATTATATTATATACTCGTGACCAAATGCATATAGGTACATTACAGTATACAAGACAGATGTTCGCAAACGAAGATGCCTTTACTTTTCCTCTCACTGAATCATGTTACAATGTTTGTCTTTGTTTGTACTGGACACGACACGGACCCGACACGGACACGATACATCTACTACTACCATTCTAACCAGTTGGCTGAATAATTTGAATTCGAATTCACGTACCTATGACAGTTGCGACTGTCTTCTATACTGACGTGGTCTTTTAAGTCTGACAAGCTGGACATGCCTCGTACAAGTATTGACACGACCCCAACGTATCTCTTTCGATGTTTGAGTACGGTGTTTGCTTTTCATATAGCGAAAATTAATTTTATTATATTATGTTGATGCGTAGGTTAGACGGATGTTATATTTACTCGTTCGTTAATGTAGATTGTTTACATATTCCATGTTTAATAGCTCTTATTAAATTTTATATTTTCGAAACGAAAAGGTGGCTGGGATCGAAATAATTAAATCATAATATTTGATTTGTTAAGATTCTATTACATTTTAAGCGAAACAAAATAAGTATATTATAATGAAAGTAAACGAAGAAAGTAGACGATGGTGTCATCCTGATTGATATCAGCCACGGCAGTAAATCTAAAAAAAAACCTATCAACCAGAACAGCGGTACATACACTGATGAACTCTCTATTCCCTCACTCTCATTATCTGAAAGAATGGTAAATCCGAGGCGACCAAAGAGTGTTCAGGCTACAGAGAAATTTTCGACCGAAAATACCTATAACTTTTTATTGGTTTGACCGACAAATCCAAGGCTTTGAATCCAGTACCTCAGAAACTGCGTTCTTATATCTAGCCATTATATAAGACCGCATATCTCGATCGAATAGTAAAAACATATTGTACAGAACGATCAGACCCGTAAAAACTGCTCTGATACCTTCAAAAACTAAAAACGACATTTTAGAAACTAATACCTAGATCTTAAACTCTTTACTCATGACTAAGAACATTTTTGATCAAGTTATCTTACAAAAAAAGAAATCAAAATAGGATCATCTGTTTAGAAGTTGCGATACCACAGACAGACAAAAAAAACTCACGTTAAACTTTCCTTATTTTTAATTCCAATTAATGTAAGTTTATTTAAATTAAATTATTTATTTCCATTTATAGAATTATTTCCATTCGATTGTTTTTTATGACACAGATCAAAAGAAAAAAAAATAGTTAAGTAACTTTATTCTATACCAAATTTTACCAATGAGTACTGGTTTAAATTCCACAAAGAGACGAAGCGCCCAGTAATGTTGTGATCCCTGCACAATCCCGGAATTCCCGGGATTCAGGGATTCCGGGCAAGTTTTAGCCGCGTACTGCAGCAGCTAACGAATTGACGGTTAGCTGTAGGTGCATTTACGTCGTGCTGAGAATTCACGAGACGTAGAGCGGCAAATGAGCACTTTATCTTCGTTAATAAATCCTTGCTCCAAGCACGATGCTTAATACACAAACGAGTAATTTACCAGACTCAAACAGACCACGGAGTTTATTATATTTTGAATCCCACATACTACTAGCAAATGAATATCAGTTTGTTAATTGATAACATTCTGGTTTAATAAAACAGTCATTATTTATTTGTTTAATGCAGAATTGGTGTCTTTCTCTATGTGGATTTCGTATGTTTTTTTAACTAAATTTAAAATTGTTAGAACAATATATCGTGGCAATTACGAAAAAATAGCCCATATAATCATTCCTATATCCACAACACGCAAAACGCAGCAATCCATTGTAAAACACTAGTTCGAAAACTTTCCATTGCACGCTAAAGTCATCTTTCCATATTCACATACCTTGACAGATGCACAGAATTTACATATTTATGACTTAAATGTATGTATGTTTATACAATTTGACCCGACATTGTAGCAATGATTTTATGTTATTTGACATTAATAAATTCATATATAGATTTAAGTTGACAGAGGGTACTATGTACCTACCAATAAAATCCAGAAGACAAATTGGTAACCTAATTGCTTACAATATTAATAATTATTTTATGTGTAATGTTACCAAGGATCATACGTATAATAAAAATAATAATTTAATTTATATTAACACTGATAAAAGTAATTTAAATTGAATTCTAAGACAATAGAGGCAGTCTCTGGCTCAAGTATTATTAATACTAATATTCATTTACCTAATAGTAATTTATCCTTGGATAAATTCCTAAATTTTAAAATTAGAAAAAAACAAAACAATAATAATAGTAAACTTGTCAACCTGGTGCACCAAAACATTCAAGGAACGACAGGAAAAGATTTAGAAATTGAGTTATTCATAAACAGTAATGCCATCGATATTTTATGTATAACAGAACATTGGCTTGTAAATTATCAGTTTATGTTTAACTTCAGTGGTCACCAGATGGTTAGTATGTTCAGTAGAAAAAAACTGTTTTTGGGAAATTTTTGTGCTGACATTCCATTTTCGACTACTAATTCATTAAATTTCTCTCC
Source organism: Vanessa tameamea (assembly GCF_037043105.1). NCBI lineage: Eukaryota > Metazoa > Arthropoda > Insecta > Lepidoptera > Nymphalidae > Vanessa > Vanessa tameamea. Next base: position 13,851,114 of record NC_087314.1, on the reverse strand, counting down.
TACCGTTGCTGAATCATTATTAAAATAAAATGTGGAAGAATGTAATATTAATTTTAAATTTAATACAGTAAGTGTAAATGATATTAAGAAAACGGCCGATCTGTGGGGGATCTCTGTTAAGGTAGTCAATTCAATAACTGATGTAATCGCACCCTACCCTGTCACGATATTTAATAATTGTGTCCTTAGTGGCGTGTTTCCTGACCTCATGAAACATAGTAGAGTATTACCAATATTTAAGTTAGGTAGTACATCAGACCTCAACAACTATAGGCCCATCTCTGTACTACCAACTCGTAGCAAGATCTTTGAAAAGTTATTACTAAATCAAATGCTAGTACATTTCAACAATAGCAAGTTGCTACACAAGAAACAATTTGGATTTACAAGGGGTCGCTCGACAACTGACGCTGGTGTTGAGCTTGTTAAAAATATTTACAAGGCCTGGGAGGAGTCACAGGATGCCTTAGGGATATTTTGTGATTTATCTAAAGCCTTTGATTGTGTGCAACACGGTCAGGAAGCTACGTCATTATGGAATTAGGGACACTGCACTCAGTCTTCTGATTTCGTATCTGAGCAATCGGATTCAGAGGGTTGATGTAAATGGAAAGAGATCTCCCGGGTCTCCAGTTACTTGGGAGGGTCCCTCAAGGATCAATTCTTGGACCATTTCTCTTCCTTGTTTATATAAATGACCTGCCACATCTCCTAGGTGATAAACTCGAGATAGTATTGTTTGCTGATGATACTTCTTTTATTTTTAAAATAAAAAGACGTATTTCAATATATGACGATGTGAACAATGCTCTCTCTGAAACAGTAAATTGGTTTAGTGTTAATAGTTACATGTAGGTATTTTAGTTTCTGATATTTCTTGATTAATCAGTGAGTGGCATTTCGCTTTTATATATATAGATTACACGCGAAATAATAAATATTGATAGCTTAAAAAGAGTGTTTTTATAAGACTATGATATATGTTAAATATGCTTTTCTAACAGGTTCCCACTTGTCAAATTTAAACATTGTTAAGAAGCGCAGAGCCAAGATAGCCGAGTGGTTAGAACGCGTGCATCTTAACCGATTGCGAGCTCAAACCCAGGCAAGCATCACTGAATTTTTATGTGAAGGAAAACTTTGTGAGGAAACCTGCATGTGTCTAATTTCAATGACATCCTGCCACATGTGTATCCACCAAGCCGCATTGGAGTAGCATGGTGAAATTAGTTCTATACCTTTAAGGAGAGGTTACATTAGCTCAGAAATGGGATTTTAACAGGCTTTTAAGGAGCGTTTGTTTTATGAGAAACATCACAATATATAAGCGATTGATAGATTTTTGACAAGTATGAGCTAGTATTATAATCTTCTCGTTTCTATTATATCTCGTTTATACTTTGTTCAAAATATTTAAATGAATCAAATAAAATAGCAATAAAACGTACGGGTTGTAACGTTGTCCTCAAAAGTTTCGTGTCCGTCTTTTACTCCGGTCATAACGAAGCAGGCCATCAATCTTCAAACTCGAACAAACCTAAACGTCGCAACGGTAAAAGTCAATAGAAAAGGACATATTTCGCGACAGCCCATGTAAGCGGAGCCGACGGCCACCTGCGGCGGACAAAGATATTAGTTTTCAATATTTAATACAGGCGGTGGCCGGTGGACGTGACGCGGGGTAGAGATCGCCGGGACCCGGGATCCAGCTTCGGCAGCACTTTTAATACAAAGTACAATATTAATATTATACAATATGGTGTTCTTGCTTGTACATGCGACTTCGAGATCGTCTGAGAAAATCTGTTTTGGTCATGTTGATGATGATGATGATCTATTACTGGTTCAATCGCTCTTCAAACCATAACACAAAAATACTAAGTATTGCTGCTTGAAATATTTCAGGAGAACCAACAGAGTAGGAGCAGTTTTAAATTTTCTTGCCAGAAAAACCCAATATGATTTTTCGCCCGATGATACTTTGGAATCTGATGTTGTGAGCTATACTAGACCGATAAGGCAGTTTAAAGAACTGAAAAGAAGAAAGGATAATAATATATTTTGTTATTTATGGACTATAGAATTGTAATTTGATAATATTAATACAGGTGGTAATATAATATTAATGACTTTAATTTTTTCTGATTAATATTTAGTAATATTAGCCTATTTCGCTATGGATGTGGTTAAAAATAGAATGGTATTTGATAATTTTATACTTTTTAAATAAAATTAGCTACTCATATTAATATTACAAATAACCAAGTTATCTATATAAGTGGCCTGTTTTTTCGGATTCTGAGCGTGTTTTGTTAATTAATATCAACAATTACTCCTTGTAATTTCAATGAGAGTATTGGGCGCCTAAAACATTTTCCAATAAAAACACGAGAAGAATTATGTGATGATATATTAGTAAACTATGGTCGGATAAATAGCTTGGCAAGATATCGTTTGTCTTATAAAAATCGTAAATAAATCATAGAGTACATAAAACCTCAGCTTAGCAATAGCAAAGTCGGGATATTTAGTACATACGCGTTTAATAATAATCAAATTAATAAAATGAGCACTTACATATTCTGTTATTCTGTTGGTGAAGTATTTGTCATTTGAAGTAGTTCTAGAAGTAAACTAGGGCTCAGTACGTGGTGCAGCCGCTGTCCGTCAAAACAGGAGACATTTCGCATTTAGCATTACTTGTCGTAGAACTACTGACTTTATTTGCTTGCAACTCGAATAGTCTCTGTCACAAAGTGACGGTTGATATTGAGTGGAAAGAAGGCGTTGTATTTATGGAACACGACTGTTTTGGAGCACGCGTTTTGTATGCATTGTATAATTTTACATGAATACGTTGGGATATGAGTATGTAGGCGAGTATCTTATAACATTATAAGTACTTACCGTGAATAAATATATGTGAAGTTTATTATGCACAAGCACACGCTTATGCGAGTTATATCCTCTTAAGCTAAAGGCTATTATTCTTTTACAGTTTTATAGAAAACCCTTGATTTTATTAAGGTTAGGTAAGGTAATATTGAATTAAATTGAATTAAAATACACTGACATATAAACTACTTTTTTTAATTGATTGGTATCGTACGAATATTCTTAAGATATTATCTGTATTGGTAGAAATTTTTATTTAAAATAAAAACAAATTTTAATAAAGAAGATCAAGCCGGCGTTTTCGACGATTCAGGGAATTAAGATAAATGTAAGCATACTATCGATGATTATAATGAGAAGAACCGACTTATTATTTTAATATAAAATTTAAATTGAAGGGTCGGCCAAGTTAAAATGTAAATGCGAAATCATATTATACTTGATTTCATAATACTTTGTTCAACACAAACACGATCTAAGAATTGTATACTATATGAATTAATAAAAGAACTTACATTAAATGGTATTTTTTTTTAGTCGTTCGTCGCCCTAACTCTAGATACGGACTCTACGGTTGAGTTAGTGACCGTCACTCAGAGCCGAGTGTCGGCGAGCACTTAGTACAGTATTCCTTTTGTTTTGACTTCTGGTTTTGTCCGTTGATTCCATTCCGTATTTGCTTGTTACTTTTCCACTGCAAACTTTTTAATAATTTGAAACTAAATTTTTTAATGGCTTGCGGCTGAATTAATAATTTATTTACATAATAATTATTAATTTTAAGTCTTTAAATGTATACAGATATGAATTAAAAATAGTTAGAGTGGTGGGGCATGCTAGCAGCATTTCCCCGTTGCATCGAAATTCCTATTGGAAATTGGTGACAGTGGACTTCTGTCACCAGTGGAGGCAATAAGGCGAGGTGTGATACTTTTATGTAGCTGTTAAATTCATTATCATATTATAAAAAGGTATATTTTTTTAAAATATCTTAGATTATTGTTTCTGAAAAATAATAATTTACAAATTATTATTTAATAGTTTTCGGACAGACATACGCTATGATTATAGCACCTTGTAGATACGGACGACCTGAGATGAAGCGGCGATAGAAACTCAGAGGATTTTTAAGTCAAATATATCAATAGTTTCTTAACAATAAAATAATGCGATTAGTAGGTTTTGCATCAATCCAGAAAAACAAACGAACAAAACATAACTTTGCGTAACATAATATTAGTATGACGATGAAATTTATTCAAAGTCCACATGTTCTCGAGGGGAAGAAGAGAGCGACTTGAGTGTCAATATTAACATAGCGTCCCGGCGCGAAGCCCCGACGTTACAGAGGGCGGTATATGTTAATAAGCCATGTAATAACACGAATACACCGAGAAAAATATATCGCGTACTCGCTCCGTTACACGCGAGCGCTGTCAGGTGAACATGGCGCGTTGTATTAGACAAACGAAGCGTTGAATTACATGGAGGAAGTTTTTTATGTGAGCCCGCCTGGTTTAGTGCTGGTCACTTATCACATATATTACCGAAAAAAATAATTTACTATGGTTGTGTTCCAGTCAGAAGGGTGAGTGAACAGGCACGAGGAACATAACGTCTTCGTTCCCGAGGTTGATGCTGATGGACGATGTAAATGATTGTGAATATTTCTTACATTGGATTGGATTTGGAGATGTCTTTCTTACATCTATAGGCGGTGGTGACCACTTACCTTTACGCGATATTTAGAAATGTCGTGGATTTGTTACATCGTACAGTTGTAAAATATTTTACTATTTTTATTGAAATAATTGTAAACTTCACTAGCTACTCACGTCTATTAATGCAAAAACAATAAAATGTAAACATATTTTAACGAAATAATCAGTTTAAATAAATATACATTTAAGTATTTTCATGTAACAACGAATTCACTAACAAACTCTGTAACTTATTTAAAGTGGAGTCACACAAGTGTAAAGGGTTGGAGGCTCAAAAGTTAAATCATGTTTTTTTGTAAATCGTACATACATAGTATAGCGATATGGACGACGGGCGACCTGGCATGTTACGCGGTTTATAGAGTGAGCTGGCAGAAACCGTCTCGTAGGGGAAAGCGATATGCCATCCCGACCCGATCCGATCTCTCCCTCATTTTATCTTTCTCTCTTTCTATTGTATACGGTTTTATATAAACGTCTTTTTGTTACTGTTTTAGTTCACACTAGTTTTAGGTCACGTAATTATTTTCAATCGTTGTTAATTTATCGTATTATTAAGTTATTAGATACATAATACATAGCGAAAGCAGTTTGAAGTTTAATCAGCACAACTGAGATGTCCGAAAATCCATAACAGCGCGATTTTTAAGGCTTTTCGTGCCGCGCACAACCACTCTGTGGAACCAGCGTACGCCGGCGGTTTTTTAGAACAGGTACGCGGCACGTCGAATAGTTTAAAATATGCCACAGTCAGAAGTGAAAACTTTCAACACGCTTTGCTTTAAAATAATATAATCAAACCACAACAGGATTAGTTTTTGAGTTATTTTGTTTCAAAATAACCCTGAATTATTCCTCCTACATTTTTCCGGGATAAAAAGCAACCTTTGAGCTGTTCCTGACTATAATTTATCTCTGTGCCAAATTCAGATCCGTTCAGCCATTCTGGCGTGATTGAGTAACAAATATCCACCCATCCAAACTTTCGCATTTATAATACTAGTGAGATTAAAACGCGTAACTTTACCAAGTTGAAATATGTTATGTTGTTCAAAACTTCGTAGCAGCTAGACCCGTATGATATATACCTGTAAATGTTTAGACTTGAGAGACGCTAAATAATGTCATTTGTCGGTGCCACGTCGAGTGGAGCTCGCGGCACTCAGCCACTTCGTCTTATTAACTGCACCGAGCCACTGCGCTGTTTCATCTCACGCGTCTTAAGATACCATCTTTGTTGCTCTGAATTTTAGTGTTATGTTTTCTACAGTATTTTTTCCAGTCCAGCTGAAACTGCGGCAGCGATTTATAAAGGTACAATATTGTCTGCTAGCGACCATGTCTAAGATTTTGGTGGATTTGGCGCGCACCTTCGCTTTATTGCGCAAAAATAGTCAATAAATTGACACCAATATTGACTATTTTTGTATGTTTCCCGGAAACTGCAGAAATGAGAGCCCCAACCCCCAACCTACTCACGTTATTAAACGCATGAAGAGGTATTGTATGATTTTATTGACTAAATGTCTTATCGTTTAAGAGATATACTCAGGTTATCGAAACTACTTTCTGAAAGTATAAATACAAAGAAGGCAAACAACAACTGTTTCAATATAAACAGTATTTTTTTTTTGCTTAATCTGTCAAAATATTTATATTGTGAAAAATACAAAATTATTGTAGACATATTGTGCCGCAACTGTGAGTATTCCTAATTTGTTAAAATAGTCCCGACGGGCGCATTAACAAATTAATAGAATAATTTCGATTAAATATCAATTTATAGGGAAGAAGGAATCGATTTCGACGACAGTAACTTTGGAACAACGAGAAAGCAGAATGAATGTGATTGCATTATTTATTAATAGTAATATGTTTTATTCTGTCACAAATATCGTCAGTTGAACTCTTTGAAAGTAAAATAAAGTGAAATACTACTGTTCGTCTTTGTGCACATCACACGGAAACAATCGAATCGGTTTTATTAAATTCAACAGGAAGATGTAAAGTTTGAGACGAGTGGAATAGTAAAGTGATCGACTTTGAAATGTATTGGAAACTCTAAGATCATTTACAACAATTTAAACGTTCCAAGACGCTCTCCGAAGTCACATCTCACGTCTATATGCGGTTTTCAATGCCGTCAGGAGATGCAAGTCGGGTTACGGTCATTTATAAGGATAAGTCCCTCGCAGCGATGACGTGGACCGACGCGCGGCGTGAGACTACACAGAGCTATGTTGAATATAAATGAATTTAACTTGTCCGGCTACATGTTTAACTTGAGACATCTTTTGAATAACTTATTTTATGTTTTTCATATTTCATTTCGTTTTTTATTCGCTTAATATTATAATGAATTTAAGGTTTATTAGAATTACTATCGGTTAATTTTTTTGAAAAAATGTTATTAATAATGATACTAAATTAATTAAAATAAATGTTTACTTATCAAATGTATTTATTAATTTTTATGTTTGATTACCGGAAAGGCTTAATGGCTTGAACTCGTAATATTCGGTTGAAATCAAATAGTATATCCATTGTCTAATTACACTGCATCACTCAGCTCTCAAAGCGAAACATATAGAGTATTTATATTAAGTAGTAGATATAGGAAGGTACCGCACATGGATTAAAATAATTTCATAGCATTAAATAAGATTTATAATTTAAGGATGAGCGCACAGAACACGGCTAAGTAATTTTGTTAAATATTTGATTCATCTACCCATACATTAGGCTTGAGTTATTTGAGGCTACGTCAAATAATGTAACATAAAGTTCTCCAAAGAGGGCGGAGCCTCACATCGCCGGGCGCTCTTCTAGGGAGGCAGCGGTAAAGTCACTTTGAAAGCAGTGCCGAGGCGTTATCGCGCTCTAAGTACGTGGTAATTATTTATATATTTTATAAACATTTCGAACCGTAAACTGACAAAATAATATCGCTCTTCCATAGTGTATACATATTAATTACAATGTTACCAGACTATAATATTTTTATTTAATAAATATCATGGTATACACAACTAATACCCATTAAGTCAACTAAGGTTCTATGTCTCTTAAAACTGTTATTACACTAGCTAAATCACCCTTTAAAATGAAACTGCAATAAAAATCATAACTATTTGAGGTAAAATAATTAATCATTGGGTAATGCCTGTTATCCCTGCACTTTAAGTAATTATTATTTTTGATCAGTGAGGTAGCTGTGCGTTGCGGTTACAACCGAGTCAAATTTTGATTATGAATGTCTGTTCATAAACAATATAATATCCAATGGCATCTAATTAACTAAATACGAGTATGTTTGTCAGATTCGATGCCAGTTCATGTGCTTCTCGATATTTCTTAGGATTGTAACATTGTATACAATGTGTGTTCCGTTATGAGTTGAGACCATCGTTCATTGAACTTTTAATGAACACTTCATAAAAACTCGTTTATGGAAACCCATTTTTGATTTTTTTTATGTTAATGTGTGTGAGGTATAAGGATGTATGTGCAATTGGTGAGTGGATAATATATATCAGACATAAACACTTTCACAAACAAAATATCTTGTTTCTGTGCTGCACATTACTAACAAAAGTGAACCTTATTACTGAAATACCCAATTTAAATAAAGACAATATATTATCTCAGGAAATTTTCAAATTGCGTTGCATAAAAAAATATTATGTGTCATTTACTCCTGAAAGCGAATTATTTGTGATGATAATAATCGACAAGAACTTTATTTCTAAGAATTTACTGGTCAATATTTCTTTTTTTTTTTAATTTTTAATACTGACAGAGTCTTGGCAGAGGAGACTTTTCTCAACAATGGGATATTAACAGGCTGTAACTTTTATAAAAACTTTGTACGTAGTCTTTATGGTCAAGTCTGTGTCACATTTACGATTGATTATTTCAATTTGGTATCATCATGTAAAATCACATCCTGTGTGAACGTAGCTTTACGAATGCTGGCATTAAGGAAGCGCACCGACAGACTGCGAAATAGCATCCCATCTATTACGGAGTATAAGCACTCGCTCGAACCAATTTACTACTAATACTTTGCACTATGTTCGGATATTACAGGGTTTGATGTATGTACGGAGATCTTGGTTACATTTTGTTTGTAGTCTTAATAATTCAAACCATCTTGTTTGTTGTTTGTCGCACGCACACACGCTCGTATACGTATGCATTCGGGCAGCACATACACACGCACGCACGCACCAATACACGTTCTATTAGGTTCACTAATTATTAATCGAATATTATTCATTTATGACATTAGGCTCCATTCGGAATGCAAGCAGGACAATAAACCATTGGCCAAGAATCTCGCCTGTTTTATATTTAAACATTGGCTCTCAGTGCACCAGGAGGAAAAAAAAATAGACACGTTTGTGTACATAATTATAAGAAACTAGCGACCCGCCCCGACTTCGCACGTCTCAGAATGTCTTACAACGTTAACAGCTTTTTTGTCATTAGACGGTACAAACCGCAATGGCATTTTAAATCTGTAATATCTTCAAAAATATTCATTTAAATTACATACTGTAAAGGACATATTGATCTATATTAAATGCACAATGTATTTAAGGTACTTAATTGGATAAGAATTACTGCCAGTATTTCTCGTAAAAAGTAAAGGATAAAAAATTGTTGTCGTGGTAACCCACGAGTCCCTAAAAGATAGACATGTACAATAGCAAATTTTTTTGTAGATCTTCTTAAGGTATACAATACTGTAGTACATTCTTTTGATCTATATCGTAGGGTTCAGCCAGCGTTTGCAATGAAAGCGCAAAAATGTTTTTATTTACGACATCACTTTAGAAACCTCTAAAATTATCAGTGTTTCTCTACTATATTGTGCATGTATTATACCTATAAACCTTCCTCTTGAATCAATTATTATTTATTTATTTATTTATTTATTTATTTATTTATTTATTTATTTATTTATTTATTGAAAAAGTTACACCATCAACTTATCACTAAGCACTTAAAATTAATATTTGATGTGGGTAACGTTCCAAGTGATACGTCTTTAAAGGTGTAGACAACATTGTTTTTCATTTATTTTGCACCAGAAGTAGCACGAGGTTCAATTTTCACTTCAAAAAGAGAATGAGGTTCTCGTTAAATGCGTTTTTCTTTTTATAAAGTGTTTTTTGTGTCATAGAATTTAGGCAATTTTATAGTACATATGAATACTTTGATTAAAAACCCAATTGATTTATTGATTTTTTTTTAATGATGTGTACGCATGATATAGAAAACGTAGGTCATATCAGCAGCAGCTATTAACCGCGAAGCCATATTTTGATTAAAACCTGCTTGATTATTATTCACACTATTCTACTGATGGAGATCTGTGATGGCCAGTCTGGATGGATCAGATCAGAAAAAAATTATAAGGTAGCTCGGTTTGGTCCACCAATCAAGGTAGTTGAGTTCATTAAGATGTAATTAATACCGATTCTCGCGGTTTATTCGTTCATAGATACAACGAATTTACATTAATGGTTTAGACCAAGTCAATTACTTCATCCGAACCATATGAAAACATTGTCTAATTTGGAAGAATTTATAAAAAAACCGAGTGGAGTCGACGGACACCCGGTTGAAACGAAGTTACTTTCGCTTTAGCCATATTATGTATATAACGTATATATAAAGAACAGAAATAAATTAAATTAATAACTTCTGGGAATCATTAGATGACTATGACAAAATTGTTATAAAATTCTCGAGTGATTTAAAACAATAATAAAAAATAAGTTTAAATTATGTGCTAGCTAATTACTTACGCCATCTTTTAAATAACGAGGACACAAGATTTGACACTCGACTGCTAGTCGGCTTGGTGAACCGTCGTATCGATGGTTGACAGGAACGGTTGAACGCCGCCATTATTGTGGAGTTGTAAATTGCAAGGGCTACCACGTCTGCGACGAATCGCCTGTTCCTCATAATTTTTATATTGTGGTATTATAATTTCTTTTTTAAAAAAGGCTTAAAATTTATTATTTGAAGTATGATTTTTTTATAACTTGCATTTATCCTAAACGAATCATACGGTAGTTAATTGTGAAAAACAAAATAGTGTTGCTGAATTTTCGAATAAAGCTTTGAACAGTTCATATATAGAAAATGATTAATGAATGAAATTAACTCTCGTACGTGCGCCGTTACATCAATTTCAGTGACTCTTATTTCGATGCTATAAAGTTTAAAATCGCACACATATAACAGGAATATGGCCGTACATTTGTATGGCAAATGCAGCGTTTAATTCACCGTCGGCGCTGGCCGACTGCCACGGCGGTAGTTAATGATTGATTATGGCGAATCTATTTCATTTATATTTCTCTCGGGGCTTTGGCCAGTTGGTAAAGCAATAGCGGTGTATATTTCAACAGAGATTTGACAATGAATACACGTTTAGAAAATAAAGGTAAGAGAATGGTTCGAATTCAACAAACAGTATCATTTTCAAAGTAAATTAATTTATTACTCTCCCAATATTCTCAGTTGAAGCAAGTATATTATTTATAATAAGTATTATTATAAGTACCATTAATGTTATTATAATATTATAACATGCATTAATGCTCTATCTCTTTCTAATTAAATAGTTTTGTATTTTTTTTGCATCCCGCTTCACGTTGGCGCTGTGGAATAGACTCTATTCTACTCTTCAAAAGGAGGCTCGGCAGTGAAACAATACAGTTGCAAAAATACTAAAAATTACTTGGTGGTAGAGCTTAGTATTATTGCGCTCCAGCTGGAAAAGTTAGTGAGCCCGTGTAACTGCAGAATTAGGGACAGAAGATTATAGTTTTCACGGTTAGAGGCTCATTGATATTGTTAGAGAGTGGCATATTAAAAAAAAATACGGAAAATGATATATATAAAATTATAAATAAGATAATATAACGGGCCTGAAGAATGTCTGTGGAAATACAATAATAATCTAAAAAAATAGTAGTAAGGAATAGTTAATGTTTCTTATATCTAACGTCGACGAGAGGTGAAGACTGTTTAAAATAATAACCATGACATCCATTATTTAATTTTCACTTTAATATTTGAAATTTCATAAGAAAGTGAACCAATTTTGGTATTCCGCTTGCAAAACTTGTGCACAAGGTGTATACAGATCGGTATTGATTTTGCACAGCTGACCGGCCCGTGATCTCCATAATTAATAGCCAGTTAGCGGAGGACAATTTATAAACAAGTGTAAATAAACTAGATTCAGTCTATAAGCAGATGCAGAAATCGCACCGGCTGGTAATGGCGGGTGATCTATCACAACCTTCAGAGGACGCTAAGCATGCGGAACTATACGAGAAAGAATAAATAAAATTTTAAGTTTTAATTATTATTTTCTTAACGTTAATGACTTTTTTCTATGAAATCTCTTGTGTTTTAATTTTATCTTTTAGTACGCAGAGGTCTAATTTTTCAGTTGAATTGATAAGTAATTCCAAGCAACAAATTTATAGCTAAATACATTTGCAAGCATTCGAGCTGGTACTGTGAATTGGTGTAGTTTTTAAGTAATAATAGCCGATTATTAACGCAGTGCTGAGCAAAGGCTGAGGTAAAATTTGGCGTGTGTTCACACGTGGCATAATCTCACCTGTCTTGGTTTTTTCACGATGCATTATTTTATCGTTGAGCACCAAATGAATTATAAACACAATTAAGCACATGAATTCAGTGGTGCTTGTCCCGGGTTTGAACTCATAATGATCGGTTCAAATATTTTATTTAAAAAAAAACGACAATTATACATGCCCTCTTTATTATTACAGATCACAGAAAAAATCTGCTAACACGGAGAAAGAGTAAAATAAATGAATAAATAACTTCTTAAAAAAAAGTACATTTACGTTTTTATTATTATAACATTCCATAGCAATGTAGTGTATAGTTCGCCATGCACACGCATCACACACAGGGGCGTGGAGAGCGGCCGTGGAGAGGAGGTAAGATGTAGAATAAATAGTCATACCATTTACCGTTACGTCACGTCAGGCGTGCTACAAGACATTTTGTACCAAAAAATATTTTAGGATTATATTTAAAACACACGAGATTCCTCTCGAAATCAGCGTTGAAATTATGTGTACGAGTCTCTAGCAGTGCAATGATCATGCTTATATTTTAAATATTCACGAATTATGAACGCTGAATGTATAATATTAACCAGCACGTAATTGGTAAATAATTGTATTTAAACGCGTATTTAGCGACTCGACATCACGAGCGCCTTAATAAATGCCCTGTCTTTGCTATGCTTTATAATTTCTCAGCTGGAAATAAGGTGTCTATATTGTGATGCCGGGAAAATGGATTTTACGGAAAAATTAAATCTCCTTTCAGTTTGCTGCAAGCGTTTCCCGACAAATAGATTGTTCACGGCGGAATCGAAAGCAAACAGGGAATCAAACGGTAATCTCCAGACCGTTATTGTTTTAAAATACCCTCTTGCTGGGAAATTTCAATTTATTGTATTAAAAATTGTAGTTTGTTTATATTCCACGGTATTGCTTTTTGGTTCTGTTGCTTCTATCTATATTTTATTTGTATTGAGAATAAAATTGTGTTTTGGTTTATAAGCCTTTATTAATATTAAATAATTGTAATGTGTATATTTTATTCTATTCGCTTCTGCAGCTGCAGCTAATAAGTTGCCAGGATTTCTCTCTCGGGGCTAGTAGGTTGACAGTGAGGGAACATATAGTGCTCCGGTGTTTCCGCATATACTTGTCCAGTTTAACGAGACATAATATCTGTGTTAAGTTTGCTAGTCTCTGTTAGGAATTGCTATCTAATCTATTTTGTTGTGAAGAGTAGTACGAACCCCAGGTCAAGCCGATAAAAAGTAATTGGGATTTGCTACTAAATAATTTTGGTAAGAGTTTGGAAGTTGGATGTGTGTACATTTTCGTGCTTCGGACAGCACATATAAGCCATCGGTCATATGCCTGAACTCTTTCCAGTCGTGTTGTATTTGCCTTCGTATCGGATGAAAGTGAAAGTGCGAGAAAAAAGAGTGCAACTCTGTTGGCACACACTTGTGCGCTATGATATGTCCTGCGTATTTGGTTGGTGTTCCTTCAGTTTGACTGCTATGGACGAAATCAGCCAGGACAACATCATTACCTTTACACTATCAGGATTTTAAGGAAAGCCACGCAAATATCTTTCGCTTTTTACATTCCTAGATTTATCTTCCTATTATCTAAAATACATAATTAAGTTATTAAAAATAAAGTTATCGATCTTTTAAATATGTAGACATGACTATCAACAACAGAATTCCTATTACAAAAATATCACACCTACAATGCTAATGTTTGCTTAGCTTGTCTATACTTTTAAAAACATTAAAGAATTCTATTATTACTAATATACAAGAATATTAAATAATAATCGAATCAAATTTGAGTTAACATCTGAAAAGAAACAGTTTTGAGTGACGTTCCGGTAATTTTGTATTTTAGTCCTTTGTCTCCCGACTGCTGGAGATGAGGTAATTCTAAATGTCTTGAATACTTAATGTTGGCAAGGTTGCTGTGTTTAGGGCAAAATATTTACATTTTGGAAGAACCTTGGATCTGACGTGACGTCAAATCATCTAGAAATTTTCTTAAGGTGTAATTACGGATGATATTCTGAGGAATGTTTCTTTCGTTCACATTAAAACAGCGTTCTCTTTTACAAATAATTTAATTCTTTATTTGATTATATTTTTGTATATCTTAAATATACTTAGTATACTTATGTGCGATACTACAATATTTGTAAATATAGTCAATACAAACATTATATGTTTGTCTCGTTCGTCTAGTGGCCTTAGTCCTTGAGATCTTTAGGTGGGTCAATAAAAAGTCATTGAGTTTTCTGTCAAAAAATTCTCAGTAGTAGCCCATAGAAGCTCGTAGTATTTAGCCGTTTGTAGTAGCCGATAAATTTTAAATATTTTTTGCTTAGTATAAACCTGATGTTGAGTGATCTCCACCGCCTATAGACATTGGCGATGTTAGAAATATTAACCATTCCTTACATCGCCAATTTAGTTTGTGGTTCCAATAAATAAAAAAATAAAAATAAATGGGCCACCAACCTTGGGAACTAAAATGTTATACTGGCTTACCCACACTTCAAAGTAGTATTACTGTTTGGCGGCAGAATACCTGATGAGTGAGTGGTACATACCCAGACAGGCTTGCACAAAGCCCTACAATGATATTGCCGTCGCAATTGACACCATCACTCACGTTTTTTTGTATCTAAAAATGATTTATTATACCTTTAAAAACGAGTGCTAACTAAATTTAATAATCGTGCAATTTCCAGTTGATCTATTATTTGAAGGTAATTGAACCTATTGTAAAATCGGTTATCCAAGTAACGGAATTGCTACGGGACTCGGGTAAACGGTACGTCGACTAGCGTACAAGGTTATTTCTTTAAACTGTTTTCAATTAAATAAGTTGCGAGTAGTTTTAAAATAGTACATAACTTTTTTATTTCGCTTTAAATAAAATCAATACGAACTGTTTATTATGGAATAATTTTGATTAGGTCTAGAAGTGTTGACATGGACTTAACTAAAGATATTTCAAAACAAAATATTTTATACGCTAAATGAACCTTTCCTTTTCAGTTTTCGGACGGTCGAAACTCCTCTGATATTACTAATATACAACAGAGCGTTATTTTTAATCGAGATAAAGCCGAAAAGGCTTATCACGCAAATATTAGCTCAGGCGCTGCATAAGTTGCTTTATACCGTATAATAAAACGACGAATTTGAATTCGTATCAAGGCACCAATTACTTTGGCTTTGAACGAAAAAACTTCGGAGCGAAACAAACAACTTATTTTTGGGCAACACAAAGAGTTCATGAATTTATAATGCGCTGGGAAATTAACTTTTTCCTCTCACTTGACGATATTTATTGACTGTGTCTACCCACGTGGCTGTGTCTGCTGTATCATTACAATGTAGTTCCACAGAACTGCTGAGCCCAGTCGACAATACACGCGGAACTCAACTCCTGGTAGTAGGTTGACAGCTGGATAAGTACAGAGTTTAATACGAACCGTTGCACCACTGTAGAATCCAGCTCAATTTCTCGGTAGAATCTACTTTCCGAACCGGTGGTAGGTATAAATTTAATTCAACACTGTAATATGATGATTTAAAGATCCTTTTGTGAGCCTATTTGAATAAAGAATATTTTTTATTGATTTTTAATTTGAAGCTGACTACAGTAGCAGTATGTATGTATGTATGGTTAAAATTTCCCCTAACCCGAAACCGGCCCGAACCCGCACGATGTATTTTAAACACAAATTATGTAGGTAGGTAGGTACAGTTCGGATTTGAAACGGTAATATTTAATTAAGATATTATCTAATTGGTCATAAAAATGTGTGCGTATGTAATACTGCTGCGTCATGGAGAAGTTTCTATTCTATATATTATAATGATATCTACTTAACAAGAGAGGTCATTGACCGAGGGCCGGATATTGCTACGATATATTAAACGAGTAGCAATATAATGACAAAGGTCTGTATATATTAAAATTGTGTTGTGGTCGATGGGAAATGTATTGAAGGATTCTCGACGGTTTAGTAGTTTTTTGTTTTCAGGAATAAGTAAAACTCAAGGGGTCACTCTGTCCGCTTAAGTTTTTGCCCTGTTGCTTGCACTTCGATATATTAAACGAGTACTTGTTGTAGCCATTTGAATAGCATTTGTTTAACTAATTTAATCCAATAAGTCCATAATAAAATTAAACAATATATATGCAGAAAAGATGATTATTAATGTTTATCAAAATAATATCTTTATATCCATATCAATGTATAATTATTGAGCCGAGATGGCCTAAGAGAGCCTAGATGGCCTAAGGAGCCGAGATGGCCTAAGTGGTTAGAGCGCGTGCATCTTAACCGATGATTGCGGGATCAAACCCAGGCAAGCACTGAATTTTGACGTGCTTAATTTGTGTTTATAATTCATCTCGTGATCAGCGGTGAAGGAAAACATCGTGAGGAAACCTGCATGTATCTAATTTCAACGAAATTCTGCCACATGTGTATTCCACCAAACCAAATTGGAGCAGCGTGGTGAAATATATGCTCCAAACCTTCTCCTCAAAGGGTGAGCAGGCCTTAGCCCAGCAGTAGGAAATTTACAGGCTGGTAATGTAATGTATGTAATGTATAAATATTTCGTAAATCGTCTGTCTGTCCGTCTGTCCGTCTGTCCGTCTCTCCGTCCGTATGTCACAGCCACTTTTTTCCGAAACTATAAGAACTATACTGTTGAAACTTGGTAAGTAGATGTATTCTGTGAACCGCAATAAGATTTTCACACAAAAATAGAAAAAAAAACCAATAAATTTTGGGGGTTCCCCATACTTGACATTAACTGACATTAACGTTACCTGACACTCCAAAATTTCTTTCATCAAATCTATACGTGTCATCCATGGATAGGTCTTCAAAAATGATATTGACGTTTCTAATATTATTTTTTTTCTAAAATGAATAATTAGCGCGAGAGACACTTCCATAGTTTTAGAAAGTGAACACACGCCCTGTAACTTCTAAATATTAGAATCTAAAATAAGAGCATGATAAAACAAAAAAAAAAAATATGATATACATTACCATGCAAACTTCCACCGAAAACAGCAATTTACCTTTCATTCAATCAACTCAAATATACAAAAAAACATTTAATTTCATAAACATAACCCTCATAATAACACACGCCATATAAATGCAAAAACCGTGAACCATTATTTTTATAAATAATAGTACGGAACCCTTCGTGCGCGAGTCCTACGCGCACTTGGCCGGTTTTTGTTTAAATTATAATTACTAAAATGACACACTTTGCTAAACGTAGTCATAAAAATGTTTTACAATAGACTTTAAGATACAAACGTCCAAGTATTGTAGACTGCCTGCCTGCGGATATCCTGCAACTGCGGTTTCCGCAATACAAGACAATGCTCTCAATGCGTAATCGGCCGTCACTTGTCGTACAACTGTCGGCAAGTGGAACGGCCTGGCGGCTCCAAGTGGAACGAAGTTAGTCGGCGTTCGATCCGCTTTTAATGTTTAGTTTCATTTGAATCTATTAATACAAAGCTAATATAATTAGAGAAGGAGAGAGCAAACAGATGTTATATTTATTTATAGCGTTATTGATTGAAATGTCATTTTGTAGATATTTAATAAATAACTGTATTCTTAGTGACGTGTTATCGGATTGAATGCAACATAGTAAAGTAATTACAATTTTATAATCGGGACCCCAATAACTTTACCTATCGGTACATTACTCTGTTCTTTGTAATCAGTTATATATATTTTTTGATATAGATTCAAACTCAAACTCAAATTCCTTTATTCAACATTAACAGAAGCATTACACTTACTTATTGATAGTCAAATTAAGATTAAGTGTACAATAAAGTTAGTTAACTTGTTATATATTTTAGGTTGAAATAAATATAAAAGAGCTTCGTAAAACAGCTATAGCATAAGGATTAGTCTTATCGTAAACTCGTAACTAGCAGAAACAGTTTATATTTTGGAATTATTCGATTTAATTACGCAAACAATATACGTGATTGTTTCATTGTTTGTGCTGTATGCGTTCCTAAACCTTTCATCCGATTCAGTTGACAATTTGTACATTTGTTGTTGACACTTGCGTGGCGGTTTCTGGCATAGACGAATAGTAAAGCATGTCGGATATTAGCCACAAAATAAGGATATGTGTTTGCTCAATTTTTATTTCGTAATCACGCCATGTTTTTTAATTTACATATTTTATTAGTCTAAGTATTACAGATTACGCGAATAATTTATTTCTTTTTGTTTTTTTTTTTAATTCTATTTATTTCTGGCACAGATTATTTTGCCAATGATTATTTGTTATTTTTTAATTTAAGAATAAGTTAAAGTGACAGTTCGCCAAGTTTCATAGCATTTACAGGCGATCTTTCTACTCCTTTATTTTATGGGACATAAAATATTGTTTTTATTTCAAGTATAGTTGATATTTATTCTCAATTTTAAGTTAACTAGAATGTATTTACATGTTGTTAGTGTTTGGTACATGTACGTACACAAGCGGTTTTCACGCGACACGACAATGCTTTCAGCTCGTAATCTCGAAGCAAGGCCGCAATTTGTCGACGATTTGCTGCACTATTGTCGACAAGTGGAACGTAAAGGCGGTTACAAGTGGAACGTTTCTTTTTAACTTCGTGTTTATTCAGTTAATGTTGTTAATTTTACTCTACGTAATAAGAGCGTTTGTTATTAGTTATTTGACGTCATGTCTATGAATAGAGCGACTCGTTGATGGCACTCTAGTGAAGCGTCGCGTCTATTGCAGAGACTTGGCTATTTCGATTTAGAAGCAATCGGAATATTACTAGTTCGATGAATATTATTTAATTAAGTATTAGAAGATGATTTCATATATTCGTTGATAACAGTTACTGCAAGATTATAATACTTTATATCCTTAAAATATTAGTTCGAAACCTGTAATTGACTACACGTCTAATTGTAGAAGGCCATCCAAGGAGTCTTTATAATTATAATATTTTTTGAAATTATTTATTCACACGTGACTCACTAACATCATACAAAACATTTTTATATTGCTAATTATGCCTGCGATTATACTAGTTTTAAGATTGAGTAGCCTTCGAACCGCAAGGTAATATTTATTTTATAATATTGCTTTTTATGTGTTCATAATATATCTAAAATGTTTTCAATAATTTATTAATGTTTGGTATTAATTCATATGAAATAGAAACAGGTAAGTTTTACTAATGATATAGTATAATAGCTTATGTCCCCGTGTCGACTGCGGGGATGAATAGGGGTTGGAAGTGAGTCATGAATACAAAATAAGGTAAGGCTGCGTAATTAAATTTCATAAGTATATCATCAAAAGGAAAAAAATGGGAATTGTTTGGTGTAATGATAGCGCAGAAGGTACGTGGGGTCCCGATGACATTTGCATTTGTCAAAGAGATTTTTTTTATTCACCCTGTGTATCGTTATAGTTTTATCACTGCTCCCTTCGTGACTTCGCCCTTTCGTACGGAATATTATACGGAGGTACAGCTGTGCCGGTACTGTGGCATTGTGCGGGACAATCTGCAGACTACCTATTTATTAATTATTCTACCACTTATCTACACTAACATTATAAATGCGAAAGTCACTCTATCTGTCTGTCTGTTGCTCTTTCACAGTCAAACCACTGAAACGAATTTGCTGAAATTTAGTATGAGCCTAGCTTGATCTCCAAAGAAGGACACAGAGAACTCCAAGGAAGGGCAAAAGCTTTTTTATGGCTAATACGTGACGACCAAGAAAAAACGCGAGCGAAGCCACAGGTACGGTACTAGAACGCTATATTGCAGTGTTTCGATTTGAAGAGTGAGTTAGCTAAATATATGTTGAATACTTCTAGTATGTTTCCGGACAAATATGTCCTGCACATTGCCCCGGGATGTAAAGAACCGCCGTGCCCAGTTTAATTAAAATATATTCAGAGGTTTTCAGAGATTTGTTCACCGTGCGCGCCCAACAGGCAATGTTTTATTAATTTTAAGACTTTTCAAAAAAACATTTGTATCACAACATCACGTGCTATTAAGTATATAAATTAAAGGTTTGTTTTAGTTTGCTGTCTAGCTAGTAAGCCAATGGGCTTAGTGGTTTACTTATAATATAATATATTAAACTGAAGTTTGAAGTTGATAGTGTCCGCACTTTTGTGCTTCAATGAACCCGTAAAGCCATTACCGCTCCGGTGTGTCAGATTGTGAGGGATATGAGAGATATAAAACAAGTAATGTTTGACCTTTGGAGTTGTCATTTGATAGTGGCCGTAAGCTTGGAAGAATTGAAGACGTTATTATATTAATGGTAAAGTTAAATAAATTAGATAGATTACATTAATATTTTGTGTTTACAGTTTCGCTAATGTAAATAGTGAACTTGCTAAGAGTAAACTATATTGGGTTCACTTAGCGAGTTTCATTACAAGCAAAGTTCTAAACAGTCGTGAGGACAATAATCATTAATTCTCACAAAATCCTTAAGCGACGATTAATGCGGCAAATTTGTATAAATTATGGCGGCGACACACGTAGCGGTCACGTCGCAATTTGCGCCCTTCTAAATCAGCCCGGAAGGGCTTAGCTTAGTAAATGGTGCCCTTCTAACAATATTTAACACTCTCGCCTAATTATACCGAGTCTTTATCGCACTAACGATATAAATATTTGACATGAAATATATATATTTTATAGATTATTCTTTTGGACGTTCTTATTAAAAGTATGTACCTGATGCCGAAGTAAAAAGACACCCCAATTTAAAAAATATTTAAGCTAATTTAGATAATAAATAACTAGATGAGCCTGACGATGTATCACGAATATGTAAAATACTAACTCAAGGTTTCCTTGTCGGCGCTTCTCGGAAAAGTATACTTTCCGCATCGGAATTAAACAATAATTGTCCACATATAATAATATTGTAAAATGTAGAATAAAGAATAAATAGGTTGATTGACATTTAAAAAAAAATAGTATGCGTGATTCGAAAGCGAAGATAGTGGGTTCATACCCGCAAGTACCTCTTGTTTTTAATTTGTGTTTATAATTAATCTCACTCAAGAATAATTAAGAAGTAATCGTAACAAATTATTGTATCCGATCATTTACTGTTAAAATGCTTACTTTATTTAATGTTCTGCGATCCTTAAAAACTAAACAGTTTTAATCCTATCTATAACAAAGTCCTTAAGAGTCCTTAATGGAATCATTAAAGCCACCAAAAAATAGTATTCCAACGAAATCATAACAAAATCCTTTGCAAATAAAAATCTGAGCTAAAAACTAGAATTTAAAATCGGATAATAGGGGACCGAGACCACAATGATCCAAAAGCTACACTAATTTCTAGTGGCGCGTGCTAATCGCGGAGGTAAACATTAAACGGAGCACTGAAAATGTTAAATGCTAAAAAAACTCGTTCCAGCGAGGCGGGCTGGCCGCTGCAATTAGCATATATATTGTCCTGAGCGACGCACACGCCTCTTTTGCTTTCATCCTGGAGTTCTTGTTACACCGATCATTATTTTCGAAGTCAAACTTCTTTGGGCGAAAGAAGACGAAATTCATCGTTCCTTTTGCAACGTACGTTTGTTGTATGTGTTTAAACGTAACATTTCAATTTCACATCCGTAACGTGTTTTAAGTTGCAAGAGTATACTTTTTTATTGAATTGATCTTGCATTTTTGAAATTGTGCTTCAAGTTTAATATTCACCCTAACTGAACTAAAGCAGCGTGGTTGAACAAAATTAGATTCAATGAAAGTGAAGGAAATTAAAAAACCTATTTATTTAAAAAAAATAGGTTTTAGGTTACTCTATTTATTAGTTCTGAGTATGAGCAATATATTTTTATGGCGCGAATAGTAATTGCATTATAACTTTTGGCATAATATTTTCATTTAAAATAAACTACAAGTCGTCATTTCCTAAAATCAGAGTGAAAAAATGACAGGTATATTATAATGATTTTATATTCAAGAGACACGAAAAAATGTATGATCTCATCAAGATGTTATACGCAAAAAAAATGTTCATAATCTAGATTCTACCGAGAACAACCAGCAAATATTTAGTCAATTTTATAAATGACATTACATAGTCACAGACATATATGCAGATCTTCCTTCACCTCCGAATGTGAGATGAACTGTGTGCCCGTGAAAATGTGCCCTTGGTTCCATTTTTTATTGGCGATACTAAGGCTCCTAAATGGTTCCCAAATAAAAGAAAAAGAAAATCGAAAGACAGACAGAGGAGAAAAAGGCACTAAACCATTTCGCCTTTGCCTATTTATATGGATAAAAGGTATATTGGAGTGCGACGGTGTGACGGGCGGCGAGACTGCAGTGTGACCGTAGAGAGACCTACGTGGTAGCGAAAGCTCGTTCCCGGAGCGGTACTTGTTTGCGCCATTCTCTTTTATAGCCAACGTCAAACAAGCGCCTCATATAATTCAGTATTGAGCAATTGAATGAGAGAACTTTTAATTGTCCGACATTTCTAATGAAAATTAAGATAAATGTTTTGACACTGTTAATAATCCATACTAATATCATAAATGCGAAAGGAACTCTGTCTGTCTGTTTGTCTGTCTCGCTTTCACGTCAAAACTACTGAAATTTGGTACACAAATAGTCTAGAGCCTGAGAAAGGACATAGGCAACTTTTTATTTGGAAAAATGTGCTGTAAAGGGTTGAAAAGGGGGATGAAAGGTTGTAAGTTGTTGATAGTATTCTCATTTTTAGAACTCGAAGCTTAAAATTTATATTTTAGGCTTTACACTTATAAACTAACTAACTAAAATTTTGGAAATTTTACCCCTAAAGGGGTGAAATAGGCGTTGAACGTTTGTATGGAAGTCCGTAATTTCTTAAGTTAAAAACATGAAACTTTATTTTTGGGATACTTATTAAAATTGAGTAAATACGTATTAGTATTTTTTGATATTCTACTACTAAGAGGGTGAAATAAGGGTTGAAAGTTTTTATGGAAGTTCTCATTTTTACGGTAAAAATATGAAACATTATTTTTGGGATACTGATTAAAAATGAGTTGATCCGCATTTAAGCGTTTTAGGATATTTTACGCCTAAGTAGAGAAATTGGGCAGACATTTCATATATAGAATAGTCTGGACGTCCGTCATTTTTGAAGTTAGAAGAACGTAATTTTATTTTTGTGCCACTGATTAAAAAAGGAGTTCATTCGTATTTAAGCGTTTAAGCTGGATATTTTACGTCTAAGGGGAGAAATAGAGGTTGACATTTCGTATATAGGATAGTCTGGAAGACCGTCATTTTGGAAGTTAGAAGCATGAAACTTTATTTTTGTGCCATTGATTAAAAATGAGTTGATACGTATTTAAGCGTTTCTTGATATTCTACCCTAAGGGCTGAAATACACACCAATGTGGTATACAAAGAGGTATTAAATTAACGTAAATTTTTAAGTTAATTTGTTATGTCAATGGACTAAATATAATATAATAATAGTAAATTGTATCAGCGATGGTAATTAGCGATAGTTGACGCTGTAAGAAATGTTAAAACCATCCCTTACATCGCCAATGCGCCACTAACTTTGGGGTCTAAGATGTTCTGTCTCTTGTGTCTGTAGTCACACTGACTCACTCACCCTTCAAACCGGAACCCAATAATACTAAGTATTGCCGTTTTGCGGTAGAATATATGGGGAGTGGGTGGTACCTATCTAAGCGGCTTGTACCCAGCACGATGTACAAACTCTCTTTAGGTCTTTATAATTAGTTAAATATGAATGGAAATCAAGGAAATGAACAAAAAGCTTTTATCATTTATACATTATAAGGGAATACAATTAACGTTTCTCTCAACATACGATTTAAATGTATCTGACGTCGTATTTATTACACATTTTACATTGTTCGTTTATATTTTTACAATTTTTAAAATACCAAAAAAAAAAAAAATAATATTCGCGTATAATGAAAATGTATAGGTACATAATATCAGTTACATAAGAAAGTTAAAAAAATGTACTATAAAGTGGAATACTGCGTGAACTAGCGAACCGTTTCGGACAATTTATAACAATATTCCCCGGTAATGGTCTAAGTAAGTCAGTTAACAGGAAATTCGTAGAGCCATTTAACGTAAAAACGATGTGCCACTATGTGGACTGCTCAAAACTCTCACGGGTGTGAATTTATAATATATTAAAATAAATTTTAGTTAAGGAAACCAATAAACAAAATACAGACATAGAATTTTGTTATCAAAGTATTATTATTATTGGAGTAGAGTCAGCGCTTCGTACTCCCAAGGCGGCCCAATAAATATTTCACATAAAAAACTAGTTTAACAAAAAAAAAAATACTAACATAAATCGGTTACACTTAAATGATCCCAGGACAATTTGCGTATTAGAGTTAAAACGGTGAAGTCCTGAAGCAAATATATGCAAACAGTTTTCAACTACGAACGAACAATCCAACGATTGACAAGTAAAACACGGCTATTATGCCAAGTTGATCGGGTCCCGTTTAATCAGAATTTGTAGTAGTTTGTCTCCATATTATATTTTTAAATATTTATAATTGTATCATTTATTCAATAATACATGAACTCTCTGAAATGCTAATTGAAATTAGATTATTTAATTTGACTTTAATCTCTATTGTCATTGGCTGATGGCTTATGATGACGTGAGCGGTGGCCAATGAGCCTTCGGTATTTAGTCATACTATTTAATCAGGCTTCGCTAATTATTTTAGAAACGTTTTATATATTATAAGCGATACCTGTCAAGATTAATCCTAAGATCTTTATTTACTACCGCTATCTACCACTCTGTGAGACCGAACCTTCAAAAAAGAGCTTACATCTGCTAGCCCCCCGGTGTTGTAGATGTCCATGTGCGGTGGTAGTCACTTCCCATCAGATGAGCCTCCAGTTCGTTTGCCACGTGCACCTAAAAAAAAGAAAATACAGCATCAGCAGTTTATCTTAATAAGTATACACACAGTGTTCCATACAAGCTTTTCATCCGGTAAAATGAGAGTTACTTAAAGCAGACTTGAGTGTTTCAAATTATGATCACGAACAAGAACAATAGTCACCGTACGCCCGTGTTATTACTAAAATACACACGAAAATCGACCCCTTACGTCAAATATGCCGGAACTCGATAGCTATTCTTTCGCTGAACAGCATTGCCTTTTATTACTATTAATATAAGGTACAACTTAAGCTTCTAAGCTGAGTTTTTCAACTGTCGAGTTTAATTTTAAAGTTGAAAAACTGTCAACGAAAAAGGTACGTATAAAACGTACGGCAATATTGATGGCATATATTAAATTAATGATTTTCAACAAATATGGGGAAATAAAATGTATAATCAGGCTTCGTTCCTAGGAAAGCGTAATGATTGAATTAATTAAGAGCTGTGCTGATCCATTATCAGGTGATGTTTGACTGCCTTCTTATTATGATAATGAAGTCCTCCTGACAGGACTCCTTAGGCAATGACGAACATCTGTCCGGCATATATTATAATCATATAATTTCCGATAGAATTGCATTGCCTTTTCTCTCTCTATCTGATGGAACGGAAAATTCGACACGACCGAAAATAATTTAGGCGCCGGACATTACGTGCACCCTGAACCACGGGAGCGTAAATATTTCCAACTTATAGAATCCTCTCTGATACTGAAAAATTATCGAGGTTAAGTTAACAAGCTAGTAAAACATGATTACAGAAATCTTAAGATTTTTATTATCGCCCTATGTAATTTTAACAATTTTTTACATAGCCAATGCTCCACCAACCTTGGAGACTGAGATGCTACCTCGCTTGTGCCTGTCGTTTCACTCACTCTTCAAACCGAAACACAACAATACTTAGTATTGTTGTATGAGGAGGTGGTACCTACCCTGACGGCGTAGCACGAAGCCCTACCACCAAGTAAAATCACGAGTTTATATCATTAGAGTTGTAATCACATCTTTAGAGTTGAATGGTATTTGCATATTGCGTTTTTATCTGTTATTTCGTTGAGTTATCACAGCATGTTTCATTCGGTATTACCGATATCGTAAAAACATTTATTCAACTTGCAATGAATGCATGAGCTACGCATGTTTAATTTTATCCACGGTATTATCTTTTCACGCTTTCATCTGTAGTTCCGTTTTGGTTAATGGTAACATTTTTACATTGTAATTGAATTAATGTTGATGAATATAACTTAATTTTATTCGAATCTGTGAAAACTCTATAAACAAATTTCTATTTAATTGAATTTGTTAAGATGTGTGGCTCAAATATTGCAATTGATTTGGAACTGGTTCAATTCAATCGTTGAGCTAAAATTTTGACAATATTGTCAATATCAAGTCTCATCAGTTTCAGCTCATTTTTAACTACCAAAACCAAGACGTTGTCCTGCCTACGTAAGTATAGCAGGTAATTAGACATTCAATAAATAATCTTATAGCTAAATTCAATCCACGGCCTGAATGACATTTAGTCAATAAATATTCCATTGATATATTAAAATAATTAGCTTGAGAATCTCCTAAAAGACAGAGATGTACTCAAAATTTGCTGTTAATAGTTAATAGTAATTTACTATTAATTTAAATATTTAACCAAATAATGTTCTTATGTTTTTAACGCCGTGAAAACCCTAAGTAAGTATTTTACTAATAAAATACTCTTACCTTTTAATATCGTTCATATGTATGTTCGGCGCTTAATTTATATAAACGTTTTTTAGTTTTCCTCACGCGTTTCACTTTTTTCCCCATATTTATACAATTCAAATTTATAACAAATAATATAATAAAAAACAAATGCCTAATTACTACTACACTATTTTAACTTAATATATTTATTTACAAGAAAGAATAATATTTATTATAAGAAAACATGAAACAATGAATTTACAATTAAAATTACTCGTAACGTAAAAAATATCTTGTAACGTAATGATGGGGCGAAAAGATCGACACGTCTGTATATCATCAGGTCTCGGCCGGCAATGTCTGTACACGGCGTTTACGCAACATGCGCATTTTGTTCGAAAATAAGAATATCTGATTTTAAATAAATCTATTGATTTTAATAAAAAAGTGACACAGGAGTAAACTAGTATATTGCTTGTAGAATAATCTGACAAAAAAACAGAATTATTGAATGTATATAAGTATAGTTATCATTTGTTAAAAGATTTTTTTAAAGGTAACTTTGTGATTTTTTTCTTTCGTACCAAATTAATTACATCAAGTTTTCAAAATAACAAATAACTAGCAAGTATCCTGAAGATTATCATATATTTTTTTCATTAGGTTTACCTCATTGAATCATATACTTTTTTGCATTATAAAACTTGCATTTAGCTCATGTAGTCCCCTTAAATGGCTAGGCTTTTTGTTAAAAGACTAATAGGCTGCATGGTATGCACTACAAGTCCTGTATAATTGTATTTTATAATATTCACGACCAGAGCCGCAAGTGATGAATAGTAATAAATATAAAATCATGTATTTAACTCGTGTGTTTAATTGTTTGGTTTAAACAGAATGACGTATTGTAGTTTTCATGTCTACACAAAAGGTTTTAAGTTTATAAATGAGAGCTATTGAAAGTTCAAATTTGCCTCGTGGGACCCATTCGGCTCGCAGTTTAATTTCTTTGTTAAAACAGCTATAAAACGAACTATATATATTTTATAA
The DNA here is from genome assembly GCF_037043105.1 of Vanessa tameamea. Lineage (NCBI taxonomy): Eukaryota > Metazoa > Arthropoda > Insecta > Lepidoptera > Nymphalidae > Vanessa > Vanessa tameamea. The sequence continues at coordinate 13,823,075 of NC_087314.1, read as the reverse complement.
TGTAATTAAAACTTTTTAAATTGAAATGCTGGTTTAAGTAATCTTTTAATTTTTACTTTTATATATTAAACATAAAAAATATAAAAATATATCTGTGTTTATTTAAAAAAATCTTCTGTACTTATAAAAGCAGATGCAATTTTTAAAATTCATATATAAAACCGAAAAGCTTTTTTTTATAAATCGTAATTCGTTTACAAATAAAACTATAAATTAAAGATTCATACGTAGGTGCTTGTTTTATAATATGCAAACATTTACGAAATGACTTTACAAAACTGTTTTCAAACGTGTAAAGGTTGTTAATATAACTGAAATCGCAAAGTGGCTCGTAACATAAGCGTTGTTTTATGATGATCCTCTTTAGTGAATACGGCTTATTTTAGTGCCAAACCAAAAGATTATGCGGTGTAAAATAGCATTTGGTTTGTTTTACTCGAAATTTTCGTGTTTTCATATTTGAAAGCAACTATAACATAAAATAACATTGGCAGCCTGTAAATTTCCCACTGCTGGGCTAAGGCCTCCTCTCCCTTTGAGGATAAGGTTTGGAGCATATTCCACTACGATGCTCCAACGCGGGTTGGTGGAATACACATGTGGCAGAATTTTGTTGAAATTAGACACATGCAGGTTTCCTAACGATGTTTTCCTTCACCGCCGAGCATGAGATGAATTCAGAGGTTGCCTAGGCTTGAAGCTAATATCATCGGTTAAGATGCACGCGTTTTAATCGCTGGGCTATGTCGGTTCTTGAAGCAACTGTATTATGCATTAATTGGTGTACTTTATTAATTTTGATTCGGTTGGTGTCTAGCTTGTTCTATGTAGTCTTCATATCCTCATATCTTAGATGTCATTCAAGGCCGGTAAAGAAAAAATATTGATTGATATGAATTTCATCCTCAGTAGTAAAGCGGCGTTACAAAGTTTGCACTCATGCCTCGGAATGCACGAAATTGACCATACACCTCGATCTCATAGGCTTATGTGAGTAATTGAAAGTGTGCCCTTACTTTCCTATACACTTGAGAACTATACTGCGTCTTAAGATAGAACGTCGTGTTAAAATATCGAACAAGAGTAATGTATGTGTATGTTTCTGTGTGTGTGTGATTTCAGGTCTGAATGTTTTAGTCAACGGTTATTATATTCGGTTGGTATTTATACAATTAGACTCTGCAAGTTATAGGAGTAGTTTGTTTAATGTTTTTGTACGAATATTCGCATATTGTTAGTGAATTAATCAATCATTTCCACTTATTAAAACAAAATTACATATCAAAATTAAATCAGCCTTGGGGTTAGAATAACTTGTATTGTATGCTGTGACGGCAACCGACATGACGCTCTCTTATGTCTGTAAAACTGTACATAGATTTTATGTTTAAGCAAAACTATGTTAAATTCAAGTCTGTTTAGTTTAAATTATACTTGATCAGTGTATTTGATTGACAAGAAAATGGCTGTGGTTATGCAAATTATATTTCATTTACTGAAAGTTTCGCAGTCATTTGTTGATCGCGTGTCTTCAAGGATTGTTCAGGTACGTACATATAGTATAATTCTAAACATCTACTATCAATGCTAGGAATTACTAATATTCATATTTTCCTCCCTAGTTGAGCTTGAGGTTTACGGTTTCAACGATAGTCTAAGACATTTTTAAATCATCGTCTATTTTTAAGAGTGAAAATATTTTACTAACGCCTGCTGGAAAACTCGGTAAGAATAGATTTATTTTTCACGAATCATTTTTTTACTATTTATTCTATACGATTAAATTTGAAGAGCAAGCGTAATTCAATAAAAAATATATTTTTTAGCTTATTTATTAAATAAAATGAAATCAAATAAAGTTAAATTTACTTGATTGGTAAAATGATTCGACGGTACTTATAGAAACTTATTTGACTGAATATTATACTACTACTATTGTATACCCTTACAATTCATTTCATTTTTATATTCGGCTGCCGATATCGTTTTTCTAACCATTTCGTTTATATATTGCTTTGTAAAAATATTTGCTGATTAATTAATTTATATATATATATATATTGAAATAATATAAATTTAATTACATTGTTGCTTTCAAATTTACAAATAGAATTCACATTTGAAATACAGACCTTCCGTAAACTATAAAATTGCACGATTTCATTCTGTCAAAAAAAATAAAAAATAGTTTTGTCTTCTTGGTATAGTGGCTAAATTATAAGAGCACAGATATCGAGATCTTAAGTTCAAATTCCGAGGAAATTTCAAAAGACTTCCCTTTTCCCCTATAATAGCCGAGAGTTTGCAAGTTACCACTATCTCCTGCTTCTGAAAGCATGCTTAGCTGCGCCTTGATCTTGTTCTCTTTCTAATCGCGTTAGATTGGCACCTCATCGGTGGTACTGTTTCAATTGTTAAAGATTTTTTATAAGATGATATGGCGTGTGATGGTGGCATGTTTGATTGTGAAACTTGCCTTACTACCTCCAGCGGCGTCAAGTGTTGCCGCTGATTATTTTACCAACAAGCATGCTCCTTATGTGTGCTATTTTACATGTGGATCAAAAGTCAGTAAGTATAAATTTGCATAGTTATACACGTCAACTGACTGATACATAGAATGGTGTTGGACAATTGGACGCATGTTAATCGCTTTATCCGTTAACGATCAAGCGTTTGAAATTGGAATACTCCAGGTTAAAATCAATAATATTTTACAGATAACAAAAAGACAATAGACGTTTTAATGCACAAAGGTATAAGAGTATCGATGCAGTTAATTGATAAAAATGGCGATGAGCGACTCGAGACTAGCTTGCTGCAGTGGATCGCTCCGGTCGGAGTACTATTGGAGTGGGCTTGCGACAATAGCGAGATTGTTCTAGAAACGGTGACTAGTGTCTAAAACTTGTAATTAGTTACTCTACAAAATAATATATCGAAATTAGTTTTAAAGTTGATGATGCCTTTTAGTTTTTTTACCTACTTTTAAACGATTATTCAACTATGAATTAAAATAGATGCGGTTTTTTTTTTAAAATAAAAAATAGATAATTTTTTAAGTTTATTGTATGC